>NC_041392.1:424506875-424509134 GCF_002162155.2 Triticum dicoccoides | reverse complement strand
GGCAGGCGGGGCATCGCACCGCCGGCCGCGTGCAGCGGGGGGCTGCTGTTTGGCCGGCTGAGGGGGTGGAGGTTGAAGATGAGCCGCAGGCCCTTGATTTCGTATCCAACGTCTGCAAAATTGACTAACCAGAGATGAAAAAGTCAATCGACCGACGTGTAGCCTCACCTTGCTAGTGCGTTCAGTTTCGACAGCAAAATTCAGTTTCGACAGTTAAGTACAATTTCGACAGTTAAGTTCAGTTTTGACAGTTAAATTCAGTTTCGACAGTTAAGTTCAGAGATGAGCGGCTAATGTATTTTACATCTAGCACTTTGTGGTTATGTATTTTACGTCATGTATTGGAGATGCTATTAGAATTCCACTCAGGTTAACGTTGTTCGTTGTCTCTCTTGTCCTGCTTCAGCCTCGGCATCGTACAACTCACCGGAGCTGCTCCAATGACGAAACCCTCCATCACAGCGGAGCAGTACCTCGGGCTCCATCTTCAGACGCCTAAGATCTTCTTTCCCTCCTCTGACAGCCAAGTCAGCCGGAGCATCCTCACCGGCCAACCCAATCATGCTGAGATCGACATGGCTTCGCCAAAAGAGGTTGTACACTTGTTGCATCTCTTTTTTACTCTACATGTTATATATATTGTCCACTGAGCACACGGATTTGTTCCTTTAGTGTCTCCTTGAAAAAAAACGTAGGAATTTTAATTTTCACTTGTCCTCCTTTTCAAATTCCTTTTCATGTAGCACAAGACTAAGAGATAGTAGCATAATAGCATTATAACCATACATTTTCTTGTGGTTTGACTTAATCTCACCATGCTTATTTACATCCTGTGATCTTCCAATTGTTGTGAATCAAACACCCAGATTGGCAGAAATCATGTGTTTTTAAATTCTCTGTTTTGCATGTGCATTCCTATCCTATTCCTGTCTATTTCCTATCCCTGCATTGTTGGGATCCTCCAATTCAAACGAGCCCTTACAGAATTACTTCTCTTGCAGATAGTTGTCAAAGAAAACCTTGCGTGGTTTGTCCCGCTCCTGCTGCACCGTCGTCCACCCCAGCTCAGCTGCTCCAACGACAGAAGGGTCCAACACAGCAGGGATCCGGCCTCCAGACTGTCTTTCGCCGCCTCAGATCTTCTTCCCCGCCGCTGGCAGCCATTAAAACAGCACTACCATCATCAACCGAGCAGATGACCTCGAGGACTACACGGGTCCGCAAGAGAGGTCGCACTCTTTCGTGTCTGCTTACGTTATGCATCGCTTAATATTACATGCTACTTTATCATCATGTTCACCGATTAGACTCTGAGTCAGCTACAAACTAATGGTCAAACTTGAGTTTTTAAATGGTTGTGGGGTATATATCAGGGCCACTATCAATAGTATCTATCTACTATCTAGTTAATCTCCGGTGTCTACTATGAGTTTCATGTTGGGTGGGAAACAAGCAGTAAAGAAGCCATTATCTGTATTTTTTAACTGAAGCCATTATCTGCCTGCTATTATTGGTTTTGGGTCTATCCACAGGTTGCTACCATCACTCTGGATTTATGCATGCACTCCTTACATAATCCCACTATGTTTTATTCCTATGCATGACAGTTATTGTAAACAATGGAACTGAACATGTAGAGCAAAAGAGACGAGCCTTGTGTGGCAATAAAATTTCATGCAGACGTTGCTCCATGGTAGGCGCAAAGGTAGCCCCCCCTCCATGCATTTCGGATTGTAATCGAGAGGAAGATATATGTTCTGAGGGGGATTCAGAAGGAGAAGACAACTCCTATTTACCCCCTGAGGTCTTCGCTCTAACTTGGCATGCTGATGTTGGTTATATCATGCATATGGTGTCTTGCATTGCTTACTTTATACATCAAATATGTCATCTGCTTAGTTTAGACATCCTTTGTGCGAATGCTAGCTGTTTAGTTTATTCATCGTTTATGTGAATTATGCAACGCCATCTTGTTCAGCCAGGCATCATATATGTGAATTTTGCAATGCCATCCTGCTTAGCCAGTCATCTTATATGTAAATTATATCAGGCCATCCTTTTTTTCGTTACATATTACATTTGTCAACAATGTTATTACATTCAACTGCTCTTCATGTGCATCAGCCATTTGACACGATGATGGCAAATTCTGGAGTGAAAACAAGGTCTTCAGAGCAGACTATGCTATCTAACGAAGCGCATATCTCGCTGGTTACGGATAGCTCCTCAGAGGAGGATTCAGAGACAGATGACCAGTCC
>NC_041392.1:424395665-424506769 GCF_002162155.2 Triticum dicoccoides | reverse complement strand
CCTCTAACTTGGCAGGGTTATGTTGCTCATATCGTGCGTATGGTGTCTCGCATTGCTATGTCATTTGATTAGTTTAGACATGCTTTGTGTGAATGCCACCTGTTCAGTGTCTAATTACCATATATGTGAATTATGCATTGCCATCTTGTTGCAAGACATTATATATGTGAATTATACAATGCTAGCTTGTTGCAAAGGCATTATATATGTGAATTATGCAATGCCATGCTGTTTAGCCAATCATCATTTATGTGAATTATATCATTCTATCATTTTTTGTATTATGTGTTCCATTTGGCAACAACGTTTGTATATTCAACTACTCTTCCTGTGCATCAGCCATTTGAAGCGGTGATGGAAGTATCTGGAGTGAAAACAAGGTATTCAGAGCAGACAAAGCTACCTGCTGAAGTAGACATCTTGCTGGTTACAGAGAGCTCCTCTGAGGAGGATTCAGAGACTGATGACCAGTCCTATTTTCCCCCTGAGGTCTATGCTCAAACTTGGTAGGGTTATATTACCCATGTCATGCATGTTGTCTTGCATTGCTTAGTTTTTACATCATATATGGATTGCCATCTGCTTACTTGCTTACTATATAAACCATATATTTGAATTATATCATGTCATGTTTACATAGTACATACACATCATCTATCTAAATTATGGCATCGCAACCCATTTAATAAAGACATCATATAGTTATATCATCTCATCCTGTTTAGTGTTTATAGTCATCATATTTTGAATTATGGCATTCTATCCGTGAATGTATGTGAATTATGGCATGCCAACCTATTTAATAAACACATTATATAGTTATGTCATGTCATCCTGTTTACATAGTCTCATATTTTGAACTATGTCTTTCCATCTTTTTTAGTTAGCATCATAATGTGAAATTGTGTCATGCTATCCTGTTTAGTTAGCCATCATATATGTGAAATTGTGTCATGCTATCCTGTTTGGTTAGACAACATAAATATGAATTATTTCATGCCCTCTTTTATTCCCCACTATCCATTGCACCTGTCTATCATACAATGTCTATACTTTCAATTACTTTTCTTGTTTATCAGCCATTTGAATTGGAGAGCGCAATGGCAGTATCTAAGGGAGTAACAACATGGTCTTCAGAAAAGATAGTGCTACCAGTTGATGCAGATAGAACCACGGTTGTACTTGCCCAAGGACCAGATCCACCACACATAACCCAGTCTCTTGCAGATTGTACCCCTACCCGGTTGGACAGAGAACCAGCTACACCCCTTCTAACCCCAACCCCGACAGATAGTAACCCAGTTCCAGTTGACACAACACCGTCTCCACCATAGAGCACCCAAACACGAGCAGTTAGTGAGGGAACTGCAGTGCCCAAAGCACGAGGACCACCACTCTGAATCCCAACTCAATGCTTAAAGGAGAAGAAGATTTATTCTCAGGTCAGGTTCTGTAGCTATGGTTCATACTCCTTTTCTCTTGCATGACTGTATTTACTCATACCAACTATTTTCAAATTTGAAGGATGGAATTGAAACTCCAATGGCGCAACAAGTATGTTTTAAACCTGTTTCTTTAACTAGTTTGCTGTTGTAACCTGCTCTATGTTGATTTCAATTTCAATTGAATAAACAGTTATGTTCTCATGTCATGCACATTACAAGTGTTGTTATTGCTCTATAGTTACCCACACTTATATTCTGTCTATTCTTCTTTGTCTTGAACAAATATTATTTGAACTCTGTCTCTATCTTGATTTGGCAACAAAAACTAGAATGATATAGACCATAAAGTGACCATGGTACATAGATATATGTTTGTTTCATGCTGTTATCCTGTCCACTTTACTACTGAACTCATTTACCAAAATGAGTTTCATATACAACATGGTAAACATGTGATGTGTCTGCTTGTTTCTCTTTTAGAATGCAGACAATATATTGGAGAACAGTACCGGATTATCCAATGGTAAAGAAAGTAATGCAGATAAGGTTCAAGATAGTGAGACATCCCTGTTGGTCTCCAAGAAAGCTGATAAAAACTATCTTGACGACAGTGAGTGAACCCAAAAGTCCTATCTTGATGTAGTGTTCAAGTTACTGGCCACTACTGCTGGCACACGCTCTTCGAACTCGCTGCCTGAATCAGTTCGTCTTCTTGAGTCTCAACTTCAAGTTCAAAGACATCGATCAGATGTGCTGCGACAGGAAGCTGAAGGACTGAGGAAGTCCCTGCAGAATTCAGATGCATATTTTCTGGTGCAACAGCAAGCGCTGGAGGATTTAAGCGCCAAACAAGAGAAAGTTAATAAGCTTTCTAAGCATCTTTCCAGCATTATGGGTACCTAGGATATTGTTTCTTGAGATCTTATGAAGTGGTTTCAGTTCTCGATTTGTTTTGCTGCGGTGTTTATTTGCGCTGGTCGCCAACTTTGACAACCAGTGTATATGATATGCTGCTTTGTTCCCTATATTTGCACTGGTGGCGAACTTTGATGCCCAGTGGATGTATTATGTGTAATAGCCGTGATAGCCTAGTGTTAGTTGCTTGCTTATTTATTTCCTTGTTGTCTTGTTTATTTGTTTGCTTGTAGTCATTGCAGTTCTTTTTCCGCGGTTAGCTAGTGGCTGCAATAACCTATTTTTTAAAACTAGGCCACAATAACCATGGGCTAATATTTACTATAGTGACACTGGGCCTCCTACTGGCCGTAGAAATAGTGGGCCTTCTACGGGCCGTAGAAACAATGGGCCTTCTACGGGCCGTAGAAACAATGGGCCTTCTGCGGGTTGTATTATCAATGGGCCTTATACAGGACGTATAATCGACTGGCCAAACATGGGCCCAACAGACCGCATTATGGCCGTAAATGGGCTAGAGTTGGAATCGTCCATTCATGGGCTGACCATAACAGGCCATCATTAATAGGCCGTATTTGATGATGCTATGAAATCGGCCCAACGTATTAACGGACCACAAACGGGCCGACTGTAACCACGGGCTGAATTTAGCCCACAAGAAGAAAATGACAGTAACGGGCCGTAAGTAAACGAATGCTGGAAATGAGCCCAAGAATAAATGGGCTCTGAGAAGGCCGAAAGATAACATGGGCTGGAAACGGCCCAATGGAATAACAGGCCGTTAATGGGTATAAAGTAATACACTGTTCATTACGGGCCAGTTTCACCACGGGCCGTTAATGGGTGTAAAGTGATACACTGTTCATTACGGGCCAGTTTCACCACGGGCAGTTAGTAGGCCAAGAGTTACATAGGGCCTCGTATGGGCCGAAAGACGTCATGGGCCAGAAGTGAAAATGAGCTGGAGTCATATTGGATGGCCCAGATGACGCTACTGGGCCTAATTCGGATAGGGCGTAACGGGCCTTGGGTTAGCGGGCTGTAAATGGGCTATATTCGAACATGCCATTAACATGCTTTCCATGGGCCGGCCTGCCAGCTTTTGACCAAGTCAAACGGGCCGGCCTTTTCACAGGAATGGGCCTCTGTTGGGCCGTGCCATGTGTCGACGTATCATAGGCGCCTTCTCTCCAATGAGTGGTTGACATCTGTCCCAACAATGAGCCGACACGTGTTTCCTCCAGCCAATGATGATTTTACACGTGGAAAATCCCAATTGGTCGGGACTGTTAATGGGTTATCGGATCCAAAACCCAACCCGATAGCTTAATGACGTTCTGTTACGGTGGATGCCACGTGTCGGTCACCCTTGACGAAAGCACTTCTCTGACGCGCGATTTATCGTCATGGAAGTGGACACTTCCGTGATGATAATTTTGTTAATGTCATGGAACACTTCTACGACAGCACAGGTATGACTATCTTGATTCTGTCATAAATTTTTCATGGATGTACATGCATGACAGAAAACACGACCTACTGTGACAAACACGTATCATCACAGAAGTGTATTTTTTTGTAGTGTTGATCTATCTCTATAGGTCTTGATACTCAATATGTAAGTAGCTTCACCGAGGTCTTTCTTTGAAAAACTCCTTTTAAACATTCCTTTATGCTTTCTAGAAAATTGTACATTATTTCCGATCAACAATATGTCATTCACATATACTTATCAGAAATGCTGTAGTGCTCCCACTCACTTTCTTGTAAATACAGGCTTCACCGCAAGTCTGTATAAAACCATATGCTTTGAGCACTTTATCAAAGCATATATTCCAACTCCGAGATGCTTGCACCAGTCCATAGATGGATCGCTGGAGCTTTGATCACTTTGTTAGCATCCTTTGGATCGATAAAACCTTCAGGTTGCATCATATATAACTCTTCTTCCAGAAATTCATTCATGAATGCAGTCTTTACATCCATTTGCCAAATTTGATAATCATAAAATGCGGCAATTGCTAACATGATTCAGACAGACTTAAGAATCACTACGGGTGAGGAAGTCTCATCGTAGTCAACTCCTTGAACTTGTCGAAAACGTTTCGCAACAAGTCGAGCTTTGTAGATAGTAATATTACCGTTAGCGTCAGTCTTCTTCTTGAAGATCCATTTATTCTCGATGGCTTGCCGATCATCAGGCAAGTCAACCAAAGTTCATACTTTGTTCTCATACATGGATCCCATCTTAGATTTCATGACCTCAAGCCATTTTGTGGAATCTTGGCTCATCATCGCTTCCTCATAGTTCATAGGTTCGTCATGGTCAAGTAACATGACCTCTAGAACAGGATTACCGTACCACTCCGGTGCGGTTCTTACTCTGGTTGACCTACGAGGTTCAGTAGTAACTTGATCTGAAGTTACATGATCATCATCATTAGCTTCCTCACTAATTGGTGTAGGATTCACAGGAACAGATTTCTGTGATGAACTACTTTCCAATAAGGGAGCAGGTATAGTTACCTCATCAAGTTCTACTTTCCTCCCACTCACTTCTTTCGAAAAAAACTCCTTCTCTAGAAAGGGTCCATTTTTAGCAACGAATGTCTTGCCTTCGGATATGTGATAGAAGGTGTACCCAACTGTCTCCTTTGGGTATCCTGTGAAGACACATTTCTCCGATTTGGGTTTGAGCTTATCAGGATGAAACTTTTTCACATAAGCATCGCAACCCCAAACTTTAAGAAATGACAACTTTGGTTTCTTGCCAAACCACAGTTCATATGGTGTCATCTCAATGGATTTAGATGGTGCCCTGTCTAACGTGAATGCAGCTGTCTCTAATGCATAACCCCAAAACGAGAGTGGTAAATCGGTAAGAGACATCATAGATTGCACCATATCTAATAAAGTATGGTTATGATGTTCGGACACACCATTACGCTGTGATTTTCCAGGTGGCCTGAGTTGTGAAACTATTCCGCATTGTTTCAAATGAAGACCAAACTCGTAACTCAAATATTCTCCTCCATGATTAGATCATAGAAACTTTATTTTCTTGTTACGATGATTTTCCACTTCACTCTGAAATTCTTTAAACTTTTCAAATGTTTTAGACTTATGTTTCATTAAGTAGATATACCCATATCTGCTCAAATCATCTGTGAAGGTCAGAAAATAACGATACCCGCTGCGAGCCTCAACACTTATCGGACTTCATACATCAGTATGTATTATTTCCAACAAGTCTGTTGCTCGCTCCATTGTTCCGGAGAACGGAGTCTTAGTCATCTTGCCCATGAGGCATGGTTCGCAAGCATCAACTGATTCATAATCAAGTGATTCCAAAAGCCCATCAGCATGGATTTTCTTCATGCGCTTTACACCAATATGACCTAAACGACAGTGCCACAAATAAGTTGCACTATCATTATTAACTTGCATCTTTTGACTTCAATATTATGAATATGTGTATCACTACGCTCGAGAATTAATAAACCATTCACCTTGGGCGTATGACCGTTGAAGGTTTTATTCATGTAAACAGAACAACAATTATTCTCTGACTTTAAATGAATAACTGTATTACGATAAACATGATCAAATCATATTCATGCTTAACGCAAACACCAAATAACATTTATTTAGGTTCAACAATAATCCCGAAAGTATAGGGAGTGTGCGATGATGATCATATCAATCTTGGAACCACTTCCAACACACATCGTCACTTCACCCTTAACTAATCTCTGTTCATTCTGCAACTCCCGTTTCGAGTTACTAATCTTAGAAACTGAACTAGTATCAAATAATGAGGGGTTTCTATAAACACTAGTAAAGTACACATCAATAACATCTATATCAAATATACCTTTGTTCACTTTTTCATCCTTCTTATCCGCCAAATACTTGGGGCAGTTCCGCTTCCAGTTACCAGTCCCTTTGTAGTAGAAGCACTCAGTCTCAGGCTTAGGTCTAGACTTGGGCTTCCTCACTTGAGCAGCAACTTGCTTGCCGTTATTATTGAAGTTCCCCTTCTTCCCTTTGCCATTTTCTTGAAACTAGTGGTCTTGTCAACCATCAACACTTGATGCTTTTCTTGATTTCTACGGTCTCCAATTTTAGCATCGCGAAGAGCTTGTGAATTGTTTTCATTATCCCTTGTATATTATAGTTCATCACGAAGTTCTAGTAACTTGGTGATAGTGACTAAAGAACTTTGTCAATTACTATCTCATCTGGAATATTAACTCCCACTTGATTCAAGCAATTGTAGTACCCAGACAATCTGAGCACATGCTCACTGGTTGAGCTATTCTCCTCCACCTTCTAAGCAAAGTGCTGTCAGAGGTCTCATACCTCTCGACACGGGCATGTATGAAATACCAATTTCAACTCTTAGAACATCTTATATGTTCTGTGGTGTTCAAAACATTTTTGAAGTCCCGGTTCTAAGCCGTAAAGCATGGTGCACATATTAAGTAGTCATCATACCGAGCTTTGTTAAATGTTCATAGCGTGTGAATCTGCTCCTGCAATAGGTCTGTCACCTAGCGGTGCATCAAGGACATAATTCTTCTGTGCAGCAATGAGGATAATCCTCAAATCACGGCCCTAGTCTGCATCATTGCTACTATCATCTTTCAACTTATTTTCTCTAGGAACATACCAAAAAATAAACGGGGAGGTACATCGCAAGCTATTGATCTACAACATAGATATGCAAATACTATCAGCACTAAGTTCCTGATAAACTAAAGTTCAGTTAATCATATTACTTAAGATATCCCACTTAGATAGACATCCCTCTAATCATCTAAGTGATCACGTGATCCATATCAACTAAACCATGTCCGATCATCACATGAGATGGAGTAGTTTTCAATGGTGAACATCACTATGTTGATCATATCTACTATATGATTCACGCTCGACCTTTCGGTCTCAGTGTTCCGAGGCCATATCTGCATATGCTAGGCTCGTCAAGTTTAACCCAAGTATTCTCCTTGTGCAAAACTGGCTTGCACCCGTTGTATGTGAACGTAGAGCTTATCACACCTGATCATCACGTGGTGTCTCGGCACGACAAACTTTCGCAACGGTGCATACTCAGGGAGAACACTTATACCTTGAAATTTAGCGAGAGATCATCTTATGATGCTACCGTCGATCTAAGGAAAATAAGATGCATAAAAGATAAACATCACATGCAATCAATGTTAGTGATATGATATGGCCATCATCATCTTGTGCCTTTGATGTCCATTCTCCAAAGAACCGTCATGATCACCATCATCACTGGCACGACACCTTGATCTCCATCGTAGCATTGTTGTCATCTTGCCAACTATTGCTTCTACGACTATCCTAACTGCTTAGTGATAAAGTAAAGCAATTACCTGGCGATTGCATTTCATACAATAAAGCGACAACCATATGGCTCCTGCCAGTTGCCGATAACTCCGTTACAAAACATGATCATCTCATACAAGAAAATTTAGCATCATGTCTTGACCATATCACATCACAACATGCCCTGCAAAAACAAGTTAGACGTCCTCTACTTTGTTGTTGCATGTTTTACGTGGCTGCTACGGGCTGAGCAAAAACTGTTCTTACCTACGCATCAAAACCACAACGATATTTCGTCAAGTATGTGCTGTTTTAACCATCACAAGGACCGGGCATAGTCACACTCGATTCAACTAAAGTTGGAGAAACTAACACCCGCCAGCCACCTGTGTGTGAAGCATGTCGGTAGAACCAGTCTCGCATAAGCATGCGCGTAATGTCGGTCCGGGCCGCTTCATCCATCAATACCGCCAAATCAAAGTATGACATGCTGGTAAGCAGTATGACTTGTATCACCCACAACTCACTTGTGTTCTACTCATGCATATAACATCTAAGCATAAACCTGGCTCGGATTCCACCTCGTAGACCGTAAGCGGAAGCGTTATGAGAATGCGGTTGATGTAGTTGTATGTCTTCACGATCCGACCGATCCAAGTACCGAATGCATGGCACCTCCGAGTTTAGCACACGTTCAGCTCGGTGACGTCCCACGAACTCATGATCCAGCTGAGCTTCGCAGGAGAGTTCCGTCAGCACGAGTGCGTGATGACGGTGATGATGATGCTACCGACGCAGGGCTTCGCCTAAGCACCGCTATGATATGATCGAGGTGGATTATGGTGGAGGGGGGCACGGCACATGGCTAAAAGATCAACTGATCAACTTGTGTGTTCTAGGGTGCCCCCTCCCCACGTATATAAAGGAGGGAGGGGAGGCCGTCCGGGCCTCTCTAGGCGCACCAAAGGGGGAGGAATTCTCCTCCGAGTAGGAGTAGGATTCCTCCTTTCCTAGTCCTACTAGGAGGGGGAAGGAAGGAGAAGGGGAGGAGAAGGAAAGAGGGGGCACATCCCCTCCCCTAGTCCAATTCGGACTAGGCCCATGGGGGGCGCGTGGCGAGCCCTCGTGGCTTCTCCTCTTTTTTCCTTAAAGCCCACTAAGGCCCATATGTACTCCCGTATTCCCGTAACTCCCCCGGTACTCCGAAAAATACCCGGATCACTTGGAACCTTTCCGGTGTCCGAATATAGCCTTCTAATATATCGACTTTTACGGCTCGGTCATTTCGAGACTCTTCGTCATGTCCGTGATCTCATGCGGGACTCTGAACAACCTTCAGTACATCAAATCACATAAACTCATAATACCAATTGTCACAGAACATTAAGCGTGCGAACCCTACGGGTTTGAGAACTATGTAGACATGACCGAGACATGCCTCCGGTCAATAACCAATAGCGGAACCTGGATGCTCATATTGGCTCCTACATATTCTACGAAGATCTTTATCGGTCAAACCGCATAACGGTATACGTTGTTCCCTTTGTCATCGGTATGTTACTTGCTCGAGATTCGATCATCGGTATCTCAATACCTAGTTCAATCTCTTTACCGTCAAGTCTCTTTACTCGTTCCGTAATGCTACATCCCATAACTAACTCATTAGCTACATTGCTTGCAAGGCTTATTGTGATGTACATTACCGAGAGGGCCCAGAGATACCTCTCCGACAATCGGAGTGACAAATCCTAATCTTGATCCATGGAAACTCAACAAACACCATCAGAGATACATGTGGAGCACCTTTATAATCACCCAGTTACATTGTGACGTTTGGTAGCACACAAAGTGTTCATCTGGTATTCGGGAGTTGCATGATCTCATAGTCATAGGAACATGTTTAGTTATGGAGAAAGCAATAACAACAAACTGAACGATCATCGTGCTAAGCTAACGGATGGGTCAAGTCAATCACAACATTCTCTAATGATGTGATCCCGTTTAATCAAATGACAACTCATGTCTATGGTTAGGAAACATAACCATCATTGATTCAATGAGCTAGTCAAGTAGAGGCAAACTAGTGACACTCTGTTTGTCTATGTATTCACACATGTACTAAGTTTCCGGTTAATACAATTCAAGCATGAATAATAAACATTTATCATGATATAAGGAAATATAAATAACAACTTTATTATTGCCTCTAGCGCATATTTCCTTCAGTCTCCCACTTGCACTAGAGTCAATAATGTAGTTCTCATCGTCATGTGATTTAACACCAATAGTGCACATCTTTATGTGATTAGTTCACATCTCCATGTGACTAACACCCAAAGGGTTTACTAGAGTCATTGACGAAAAATACAATATCACAGTCTACTGGTTCCATATATGACACCACGATAAGTTCACGAATTTCAACTAAGTTTTGGATTTACTGAATTTCAAAAATATATATTGTCAATATTTTGAAATCTCTTGCACATGGAAACATGCACCCAGGGACAGATATCATTTTGCAACCCATTTTGGTGCACATGTAGCTCAAATCGATTTTTGCACATTAAATCCATAGGAAACCAATCAATGAATAAAAATGGTCGAATGATGTCTGTTTAAAAAAATTAACACGACACTCCGCCTTTCGTCACATGTTCACTGCAGAAAAAGTTTGACATGCCCCAGAGTGGCTGTGGTGGTGCATGATGTGTGTGTCTATGTGTGGTGGCTGGGGGGAGGGGTCCGACAGTACACTATGAGTCGTGAACCTCCGTGTGGGATTATTGATCATTTTGTGAGTCATATATGCCACATCAAAGTCGTGAATTGGTTATTTAAAGCATTACACAAACCTTTCATACATAATGTTTGGTCCACATGCATGCATTGGTGGTCCTCTTGGACACTCTCCCTCACGCAGTTATTAGCGACGTGCCCATTCGTTAGCCCGCAAAAGTTCCCAGTTTCCACCGACAACGAGAGGAATTTGACCAAAAGGTGGATTCATCTTGGCATGTGTGTGGTGTGGATCATGGTGGGATTCCATATCAAAGTTCGAGCACGTGCATACACACTCCCACCGGCTTGAAGTGAGGGGGCTACACGCATCGTAGTGTAGTGCATTTCTAGTTTGCGAAGCATGTGCCACGTCAAAGTTGTGCATTAGGTCTTCAAACATCACATAACACGGGCGCATGCACACGGTGGTTTTGTCCTATGACATCACTCGCGTGTGCCTCTCTCAATGGGCCCACGAGGTCGTCGTCGACCAGCTGAACGTACAACGAGAGAGAGGTTAATTTGACCAACAAGGATGGTTCTTTTTTGGTTTGTGTTATGTATATGCATGACATAGGAGTATGTACATGTCGAAGAGGGGGTAACATGAATACTCTATATATATGTGTGTCATAACCTCGCTCCATGTGGGGACTTTTCAGTTCCTAAGGCGGGTTCCACATCAAAGTTTTACATTATATTGGTATTAAAACATCACGCAATACCATGCACGCGGTGCTTGCCCTATATATAGGAACTCACTCACGTGTGGCGTTTCCATCCGTGGGCATGCGAGGTTGTCCTCCATCACTTTGACCCAATGAGAGAGAGGTTAATTTGATCATCAAGGAATTATTATTTTTTGGTTTGTGCTATACAGTAGAAGTACATATATACCACACGTCGAATGGGGGTGTACATATAGCACATACCACGCCTCATGAACCTCGCGCTCTCTATGGGGACTTTTTGGTTTCCTATATACATGGTGCCACATCAAAGTTTTGCATTGCGTATTCAAACATCACACAAACAGCTCTTTGGGCCACATGCAGACGGTGGTACGTAGTCCTATATAGGATGATCACTCATGTGCGGCGTACGATTCGCTTCTGTGATGGGCCCGCGCGTTCGTCCTCCATCACTTTGACCCAGTGAGAGAGAGGTACGCGTTTGATGAATAAGGAGGATTAATTCTTTTAGGGCTGTGTTACTAGGTGTATATATAGTACGTGTCGAGGGGGTGACCAGCTTGGGCCATCACTTTCACCTACAACGCGAGAGAGGTTAACTAGTTTGACTTAGGAGAGGATTAATTTTTTGTTTTGTCTTCATATAGATCATGATGTGAGATTACATATATATAATTGCGCATATTGTCGGGGGTTGGGGGCGACATATGCCAACGGATGGCTTATCATGGTGGGGGTGAGTAGAACGTCGCCGGTGCCTGGAAACGAGATGAGGCGAAGACATGCACGCCAGAGAATCTTACCCAGCTTCGGGGCTCTCCGGGGAGATAACACCCCTACTGCTGCTCTGCGGGGTCTCCGCATGATAAATATGGTCAAGTCTGTACACGGTTGCTCCTTGAGCTGGGTCTGGTGGTGGGAGAGGGCAAGGCTAGCTCTCTCCCTCTATCTGGTGTGGTATAGAACTACTGGGATCCAACCCTTTGCATGGGTGCCCTGGGGGGTTTATATAGGCCTACCCCCAGGGGTACAATGGTAATTCGACTGGGCACGGCCCCAGACATCAGTGCCTCTGACCTCCGGCTTCTCCGCCGACTGCTGGGACCCGCCGACTAGTGGGCCCCGCCGACTGGTCTGGTACGAAGCCGATAGGCCGCGTCCGCCGCGGGCGGGTCTTGCCGGGTGCTGATTACTGTAGCCGTGCTCCTGATGATGCAAGCTCGGTCATGGGGTCATGGCAACAGCCTCGCCGCCTGGCGGGCGATCACTATGGCCACTCCCCATCTCTTCTTGATTAATGGCGCTTGGGCCCCGGGGGAGGGCTCGGCCGACTCCCCCGGGCCAACTCCCGACGGGTCCGACTGGTGGTTCTCCCGCCGTCTCCCGAGGTCTCGCTGACTGGTGGGCCCTGCTGCCTCCAGGCCGTACAGACAAGCCGTCGTGGGCGCAGGACTAGGTACGGTGATGCTGATGTCAGGGCCGGCTGGGCAACAGTGCCACGCCGCAGGGAGATCTTCCCTAGTACGGCGCACTGTAACCATGCCTGCCCTTGGTAAGGGGCGGGGAGTGGGCTTCATTGTAGCTACGCCCCTGCCCCGTCCCCCTTGATGAGGTCACGGTTTGTTGGAGTCGCCGGATGACTCCCCAAAGCCGGCTTCTCTGGAAGTCGCCCCTGGGACTCAGCCGTGAGCGGGCAGTCGGCCGTCTTACCGTAGACTCCCCAGGAGGCGGCTCTTCGCCCTGTGGCCTTGAGGGGCGCATCCTGCCCCGATGTCTTGAAAGGTCATGGGCTTCGTGTTGGCCTACCCGTGGCCCATTACTCCGACAGTAGTCCCCGAAGCTGGTGAGGCGCCGCGGACGATCGGCCGAGAAGCCTCAACAGTTTCTCTTTCCGGGTGCTCAATACACAGTCTTGATTGACTCCTGCTGGGCTGACTAGAAGGAGTCGGACTCGCCCGACTCGGACTCACTCACTTCCGACTTGCTCAGTAGTTCGAACGTCTCGGCGGGTTTTCAAGTGGTGTGCTACCTAAGCTTCCAGGACGCCGCCCGTTCTTGGCCTGTCACGCAAGGGCACATGGCCAGGCCATCCTGCCAGCCCACGCGCGCGACGGGACAGGCCCATAGGCGGGGCCCGCCACTACCGCGCCTCGGCGCCCGAGCGGATCCACTGCGGCCCGGTGGATGGTTGGGATTCCCGTGAAGTTACTGCACGCAGTAACTTTACGTGGATCATGGGGGACGTGGGGTCGCGGGCACAGTAATTCCCCACGACCGCCCCTCAGCTTCACAACCCATGGGGCTATAAGTAGGGGGAAGAGGGGGGCACGTGCGCCCCTCCTTCCCACTACCCCTTGATTTCTTCCTCCTCGCAGCTCCTCACTCTCCTGCTTCCTCTTCTCTTCTTCGCCCTACCGCACGCCCAAGCTCCGGCGATCACCGCAGCGACAGCTTGCGATGAGCTCTTCCTCTGCGGCCGCGCCTCCCTCGGTGCGCTCCGGCACCTGGGACGGTTCCGAAGTCCATGAAGACCACATCGATTTCCTCCGCCGTACCCATCGGCTTCCCGGCGAGGACCGCGTGCAGGTGCGTCTCGCGCCGGAGGGGGAGATTTCCCCCGCCCCACAAGAGGGCGAGCGGATCATCTTCCGCTCGCACTGCCTGCGCGAGCTGGGGCTGCCGGCGAGCAGCTTCTTCCGGTCGTTCATGGAGTTCTACGGCCTCCAGCCGCACCACCTCACCCCCAACACAGTGGTGCTGCTGTCCGCCTTCATGGCTCTGTTCAAAGGCTTCCTCGGAGTCCTCCCCACCCTCGAGCTCTGGGGGGAGTTCTTCTTCTCCAAGCTTGGCACCCAGGCCGCGGGCGTGCCGGCTCAGTGCGGCGCCTTCATCGCCGTGCGAAGGACAGGAACCGACAACCACTTCCCCTCCATCGCGCTGTTGAAGTCGGTGAAGATGTGGCAGCGGTCCTACTTCTACGTCAGGAACGTCACCACGAGGGGCGACTGGGTCAATCTGCCGGCTTTCGAAGCCGGCCCGCCGGCTGGCAGACTGCCCAACTGGTCGTACCAGGCCAAGTCGCTGACGCCTGCGGGAGCCGGCGCCATCACGCGACTCCGAGTGCTGACGCAGTTAGAGGGTCTGACTGGCCCGGACCTACTGGCCGCCTTCGTCTCGCGCCGAGTTCTCCCACTCCAAGGCCGCCCTCACCTGATATGCCAGATGAGCGGGGGCCGCGACCCGAGTCGGATGTGCACCAAGGACATGCCTCATGGAGAGGTGACCCTTATGGTGAACTACCTCTCGGACAGCAGGCTCCTGGGGTACTGGCGATTCGGCAAGGAGCCATACTCCCGCGCCACCCCCCCCACCCATGGTGAGTCGCCTTTCTTTTCTTTCTTTTTGGATTGTCTTCTTCTTGCCGAGTTTTGTTCTGATCAGTCTGCTTTTGGTTAGAATCCCCTTCTTCACCCACCAACCGGCACCTCGGGGCTGGCCCATGAGTTCGTCGCCGATCGGGCGGAGAGCGACGTCGACGACCCCGATCTGGGGGGCGGCGGCTCTGGAAGACAACGCCGAGGGAGGAGGAGGGACGACGGGCGACCTCAGGCCCTCGGCTACCTTCGCCGACTGGCCTGAAGACGACGCCGAGGGAGGAGTAGCCCCTCGCCATCGGCCAGGAGCCAGCTAGCCGGGTCCGGGCTCTTCTGGCACGTCGGGCGCTCCAGGCGACGGGAAGAAGCTCCGGGCTCCGCTGACTTTGTTCAGCAGCCGGCCGAAGAAGTCCAAGGGCTCGGCTGCGGCGACCTGGCGGGACGAGGCAGCCACGAAGGCCATCCGCTTCCGTAAGGAAGTGAAGAAGCCACCGTTGGTCTCTGCGTAAGTATTCTGACTTCAAAGTTTATTCTTTCTTCGTGTTTTGTCTGAGTCTCTACTCGCCCCTCTTTCTTCAGGGCTCCCCTCTCACTTGAGCGGGTCGCCGCCGCCTCCGTCATGGGGTCAGCGGAGACGCCCGCCACCACTCGGCGGATAGACCCCGCAGCCGACCTCCGGGAGGCGACGGAGCGGAATGCGCAGGAGAAGCACAACGAAGATGAAGCCCTCCGCCTGGAGAAAGCGGAGGCCGACAGGGCGGAGGCCTCTGCTAAGAAAAAACTAGCGGAGGCCGAAGGCGCCGCCGCGGCGAAGCAACAGGCTGAGGAAGCCGCACGCCGCCAGTCGGCCTTGCTTTTTACCCCGCTGAACTCTGCGCCGCCGCCCCCGGAGTTCATGGGGCAGACTGGAGAAGCTGGCAGGGAGAACCTCGTCGAGGAGAGGGAAGGCAGCGAGCCCTCTACTCTGGGCGCGAACGTTATGCCGCCGCCTCCGCCGCCTCTGCCGCCGTCTGAAGGTGAGCAAGGCGAGCAGCCAGCGAACCCTCCGGTGCCGCCGACCGAAGACGAGGCCGTGGCGAGGCTACTCCTCCAGGTCGGCTCGCCAGCGCGCCGTCGTCTGGAGAAGGCGACTTCGGCACCCCGCCCCCTGGAAGCCGGCACCGCCAGCTCGGCGGCTCTAGACGCCGAAGCGACGAGCGCCGCACCTGTTGGGTGGGTGCGGGGAGGTGGCATAGGGCCTCTAAACCAGGCGCTCCTGGACGTCCAGGCGAAGCTCCGCGCTGAGGGCGACGCCCTCCAGAGCTGCACCAAGGCGTTCCTAGCGTCGCGGGCAGCCATCCGGGTATGTCTTTTCTTTGGGCCTTTGTTTTTATTGTTCCTCTCTGTGGGGGCGCGCCAGCGCACCCACTGGGTGTAGTCCCCAAGTTTCGGGCCGGCTGCTGAGTAGGCGGCCCGGAACTCCAATTGATGAACTTCTGGGTACTAACTTTGTCTGAAATGCTTGTTGCAGGATTACCACAACCTGCGCGTCACTGCCTTCAACCGTAATGTTGAAGAGCTGGGCAAGCGGACCGCCGACTTGGCGGAGAGCGGGAGTGAGTCCTTCCCTATTTTTTCTTCTCTACGGGGGCGCGCTAGCGCACCCGCGGGCTGTAGTCCCCGAGATTCGGGCTGACTGCTGAGCAGTCGGGCCGGATCTCCCCGGCGACCT
This sequence comes from Triticum dicoccoides, assembly GCF_002162155.2. Taxonomy (NCBI): domain Eukaryota; kingdom Viridiplantae; phylum Streptophyta; class Magnoliopsida; order Poales; family Poaceae; genus Triticum; species Triticum dicoccoides. The sequence goes on along the minus strand of NC_041392.1, from coordinate 424,490,496 downwards.
TCTTTATTGACGACTGTTGTCTTTCTTTCTTTCCTTCAGGAGCCAATGCTGCTCTTCAACAGCAGCTGAGCGAAGCCAACTTCGCCCTGCTTGCCAAAGGGTAGGAGTGCAGCAGGCTCGCCATAGAGCGCGATCTGCTGGCCACTTAGTTGGCAGAGCAGAAGGAGCTGCTTGTGAAGTCGCAGCGGGAGGCGGAGGAGACGGAAACTGCCCTCTTGGCCGAGTTCGCGAGCGAGCGCTCCTCCTGGTCTGACAAGGAGGCGTTGTTGTCCTCCGACTTCCACGAGATTGAAGACATCGTTGATGGTGAGTCTCTTTATTTTCTTTCTTCGAGATGCCGACTTAGATCGTGCCGATTCCTGGTTTTTGACTTGCTTCTTCGTTTCTTCGTGTCTTTTGCAGACTTCTTTCCTGGGCAGTCGCAGGCCGCTATCCAGGCCATCGAGGCCGATCACGAAAGTCGGAGGGCGGAGGGCGCGGAGATCGCCGCCGATGCCCCCCGGACTCTTGATGAGCACATCTTGAGCATCGAGGCTCGCCTTCAGCCGGCTCACCGGATGCTGCGCCGGCTTCAGCGCATCGGTGCCCAGGCGATTTCCGCCCTTTGGCCGGATATGCAGGCTCTGCGTAGCCCCAGCCCGATGGCCAACTGGTTGGAGGTCGCGGCTGGTCGCCTTGAGGCCTGGAAGGGCTCTTCGGCCCGGGCTGGAGCGCACTGGGCCTTGGAGTTCGTCAAGGCGTGGTACCCGGGGCTGGATCTAGACCGGTTGGCCACGCTTCGGTCGGAGGCCCAGCCGGAAATGGCGGCTATGGAAGACGCCCTCGTCAAGCGTGCTGCGGCGATCGCCGAGTACACTGACACGAGCATCTTCGTCCCCAAGCGGTTTGAAGACCGCGAGGAGGTACCGCCCGAGTGGTTTGGGATGAACCCAGACTACGGCGAAGACTCAGCGGAGGTGATTGGCTCCAGCGTCGAGGAGGAGGACAAGGCGGAGGATGAGGGCGAGGCGGAGGCACTAGAAGACGGAGCAGACGGCTAGCCTCAGCCCGACCGCGCCTCCATCAACGAGCCGCGTGCGACTGACCCGACTGCTGCTAGAGGCGATCAAGCCAAGACTAGCCGGCCGACCGCCCCGACGCCTGACGCTGGCGCCTCCTCCAACCCCCCGAATCCGTATGCCACCTCCTAAGCTGCCGCTGTGTCTTTTGTTTTATCTGCTTCAGTAGTCTTTTGAAGAACTTGTTAATTCGCACAATTCCACCAGAAGGGTGTATTTTTAACGTCTACTAGACAATTCGGCCAAGGGCCTATGTTATATATATATATGTCTATCTTTTCTTGCTCATTGTTCTTTTGGTTGTTTTCCTTTGCCGCTTTCTCTTAGTTGCCTGTCTTGCCAATCGGACAGCCGCTTCTGCGGATTATTGCTGGGTCAAGTGCTAGGCTACCTTGGGAAAGCAAGTACTTAGCCGATTTCAAGATTGTTTGAGCAAATTGGATAGAAAACGACAATCCGACTGTCCGAGAGTCAGTTTGCGAGAAAGGCTGGAAGCCGTCTTGAGCTATGTTTTACGCTTTGAGTCCTTAGCCATTTTTCGTGCAAGCACCCATTCTACCTTACCTCTGCCCACCGTACAGTCGCTCTGCGAGCTGCGGCTTCTGACAGAAGACGGCTTAGGTGTTACACAGTACTTGTCCGGCTGCAGGAAGCATTTCATAGTGCAAGGCGGCAAGTCCCCAGGCCGACTTGTCGAGCCCGGTGCCAAGCGGCATGACAAAGAGTAACATACTTGTAGGCACAATTTTTATCATACAGACAAAAGAGGGCAGTCCCCGAGCTCGTCTCGGGGGGCCCGAAGTCTTGGTACTTTAATACAAAAGGTAGCATGGTACATACTGCATCTACTGTAAAATCTTCGGAGAAGATTTGCATTCCATGGCCGCTCTGTCTCCTTGCCGGAGTCGTCCCTCTTGCGTGCTCGTGGATTCTGAGCATCGATCAGGTAGTAGGAGTCGTTGCCTAGTACTTTGCTGATGATGAAAGGGCCTTCCCAAGGTGGCGACAGCATGTGCTGGCCGGCTGTTCGCTGGATCAGCCGGAGTACAAGGTCGCCTTCTTGGAAAGATCTTGGCCTGACCTTCCTGTTGTGGTATCGGCGCAGGCTCTGCTGGTAGATGCTGGACCGGCTGAGTGCCAACAACTGGCCCTCTTCTAGCAAATCGACGCCGTATTGTCATGCTTCTTCTGCTTCCTCCTTGGTGTACATGATGACTCGTGGGGAGTCGAACTCTATGTCCGTTGGGATGACGGCTTCGACACCGTAGATGAGGAAGAAGGGCGTGAAGCTGGTTGACTTGTTTGGAGTCGTGCGCAGACTCCAGAGGACGGCTGGCAGCTCATCGAGCCAGCAGCCAGCCGAGCACTCCAGAGGCTCGATCAACCAAGGCTTGATGCCGGACAGGATGAGGCCATTTGCTCGCTCCACTTGGCCGTTTGACTGCGGGTGGGCGACGGACGCTAGGTCCAGTCGGATGCCCTGTGTTGCGCAGAAACGGGCCAAGGTGCGTTTGGCAAAATTTGTGCCGTTATCGGTGATGATGCTGTGTGGTATGCCGTACCGAATTGTGATATCGGTGATGAAGGTCACGGCAGTCAGACCATTCAGTTTCTTAATTGGCTTCACTTCCACCCACTTGGTGAACTTGTCCACTGCGACAAGTAGGTGAGTTAGACCACCTCGTGCTGTTTTGAATGGTCCCACCATGTCTAGACCCCAAACTGCGAAAGGCCAAGCAATGGGGATGGTCTTGAGCACGAAAGCCGGCTGGTGCGGCTTGGAGCTGAACTTCAAGCACCCTTTGCATTTTTGGACCAACTCCTTGGCCTCTTCCAAGGCAGTCGGCCAAAAGAAACCATGCCAAAAAGCTTTGGCGACGAGTGCTCTTGAAGCCGCATGGTGGCCACATTCGCCTTGATGGATGTCTTTAAGGATCGCCTGGCCTTGCTCTGGCTCTACGCAGCGCTGGTAGACACCAGTGACGCTGCGCCTGACCAGCTCTCTGTTGATTATGGTATAGGCTGCTGCCCAGTGTTGTACTTACCAAGCTGAGGTCTCATCAGTTGGTAGCTCTTTGTTCACCAGGAATTTGAGGATGGGCTGGGCCCATGAGGGTGCTGCTATTTCTTCGACTACCAGAACTGCGACTTGGACGAGGGCGGCTGGGCTGGGAGGTGGCGGGCTGGAGTCAACAGCCGCTTGCTGGGCTGATGAAGTCCCCAGGCCGACTGGCTCGGTCCTTGGGCCGAGTGCTGGAATCTTCGAGTCCGTCACCGCAGTCCCCGGGCCGGGCTCGACTGTGGCAGCTTTGGAGTCGCCCGCCAAAGTCCCCGTTCCGACTTCCGGAACTCTGGAGTCGGATCCGCCGTCTTCGGGAGGAGCCAGCAGAAAAATGGAGTCTGATTCTGGTGAAGGCTTGACAGATGGCTTGAGGAGGCGTTGAAGGGCGACGCCAGATGGTATTGCTTGGCGGGTAGAGCCGATTTGTGCCAAGGCGTCTGCTTGGTCGTTGTCGTTTCTTGGCACATGGAGGAATTCACACCCTTCGAAATACCCGCTGAGTTGCTGCACGAGGAAATGGTAGCTCGCCATGTTTGCATCTTTCGCATCCCAGTCGCCAGATGACTCCTGGACCAGAAAGTCCGAGTCGCCATAACACAAGATCCGGCGGATGCCAAGTTCTTTGGCAAGCCGGAGCCCGTGAATGAGCGCCTCATACTCGGCCACATTGTTGGAGGTGGAAAAATGGATTTGTAGTGCATATTTGAGCTTGTTGCCTTTGGGAGAGGTGAGGACGACGCCGGCTCCCAAGCCGGTGCGCATCTTGGAGCCGTCGAAGTGCATCCGCCAATGGGTGGAGTCAGGCGCTGGAGGCAGGTACTGGGTCTCGGCCCAGTCGACGAGGAAGTCGGCCAGTGCTTGTGATTTGATGGCGGTGCGGGGCTGGTAGTAGATGGTGTAAGGAGCCAGCTCTATGGCCCACTTGGCCACTCGACCAGAGGCATCTCGGCTATCGATGATCTCAGCAAGTGGAGCCGTGCAGACCACCGTGATTGGATGCTCTTGAAAGTAAGACTTCAATTTCTTGGCAGCAAAGTGCACGCCATAGCACATCTTCTGGTAGTGGGGGTAGTTCTGCTTGGAGGTCGACAGTACCTCGCTCACGTAATATACTGGTCTATGTACAGGTAGCGCCTTGCCTTCCTCCTTGCTCTCTACTACAATGACTGTGCTGACTACTCAGCTGGTGGCGGCGATGTACAGGAGCATAGGTTCCTTGGGAGTTGGAGCCACCAGGACGGGTGGAGTAGTCCACATCTTGTTCAACGGGTGGAAAGCTTCATCCGCCCTATGGTTCCACTCAAAAAAAGTGGTCTTCTTCATGAGTTGGTATAAGGGGAGAGCTTTCTCGCCCAGCCGACTGATGAATCGGTTGACGGACACCAAGCAGCCGGTGAATCGGTTGGTACAGTCGGCTAGGTACCTCCATTCTCTTGATGGCCTTGATTTTTACTGGGTTGCATTCTATGCCGCGTTCAGAGACCAGGAAACCTAGCAGCTGGCCGGTTGGTACTCCCAAGACACACTTCTCGGGGTTGACCTTGATCTGGAACCGCCGCAGGTTCTCAAAGGTCTCCTTGAGGTCTTCCAGCAATGTTCCTCACTTTTCCGTCTTCACCACCACGTCGTCCACGTAAACATGGGCGTTCCTGCCGAGCTGCTTGAGGAGGCACTTCTGCATGCAACGCTGAAAGGTGGCGCCGGCATTCCTCAAGCCGAACGTCATGGTGAGGTAGCAAAATGCTCCAAATGGCGTGATGAAGGGGGTCTTCAATCTGTCAGCCGGGTTCAGCTTGATCTGGTGATATCCTGAGTAGGCATCCAAGAAACTCAACAGCTCGCATCCGGCCGTGGAGTCTATCACCTGATCAATTCTCGGCAGAGCAAACAGGTCCTTGGGGCAGGCCTTGTTGAGGCTCGTGTAGTCAATACACATTCGCCATTGCTTGTTCTTCTTTAGCACCAGGACCGGATTTTCCAGCCACTCTGGGAAGAAAACTTCCATAATGAAGCCGGCTGCTAGGAGTCGGGCTATCTCTTCTCCGACAACTCTTCTCTTCTCTTCTGATAAGCGGCGCAGGGGCTACCTGGCCGGCTTTGCATCAGATCGGACGTGTAACTTGTGCTCGGCAAAATCCATCGGTACACCTGACATGTCCTTGGGAGACCATGCGAAGATGTCCCGATTCTCACGGAGGAAATCGACGAGCTCACCTTCCTATTTGCTGTCGAGGTTTGCACCTATGACGACGTACCTCTCTGGGTGCTCCGGATCCAAGGGTATCTTCTTTGTCTCTTTGGCCGGCTTGAACGAACCTTCGGCTTCCGACTCCTTTGGGTCAGGTGATATCTCCGGCTGCTTGCCGGCCATCGCCACAACTCGCTCAAGGAGTCGCTTCTCGGCTGCAATCACCAGGGATTCGGCCAGCCGACTGCTCTCGACCGCGCAAGCGGACGACTTCCGGTAGTCGCCGGCCACAGTCAGAATTCCCCTGGAACTGGGCATCTTCATCTTGAGGTAGGCATAGTGGGGGACTGCCATGAACTTGGCCAAGGCGGGCCGGCCAAGTAGCGCATGGTATGGGCTCTAAAGGTCCACTACCTCAAACCAAACAGACTCTCTTCGGAAGTGATCTTTGTCCCCAAAGAGGACGTCAATCAGGATCTTGCCGATTGGTGAACAGGAAAGCCCAGGAACATGCCGTGGAACACAGTTCGGCTGTTCTGAAGCTGTCTCTGCTTGATTCCTAACTTCTCCATGGTGTCCTTGTACAGGATGTTGATGCTGCTGCCCCCATCTATCAGAACTCGCGAGAAACGCGCGGCCTGTTTGTCCGTGGCAAAGGTGGCGTCCAGGACCAGGGCGTAGGAGCCCGGACTCGGCATCACTTCTGGGTGGTCAGCCCTACTCCAGCTGATGGGCCTCTCAGACCAGTGCATGAACTCTGGCGTCTCTGAGGTTACTGCGTTCACCTCTTGTCGCTGCAGCCGCCTGCTGCGTCGATCATCAGCCACACTGGTGAACACCACACAGGCTCCGTGCTCTTCAGGGTATTCGTCTTGTACTACGCCGACTGGCCTGACTGCCTGCTGCTGGGGCGGAGGCGGAGGCGGCTGCCCAGCAGGCAGGGGTGGCAGGAGGCCGTCTCCCTTGGTGATCCTGGTGAGCCAGTGGCACTTCCGGGTGGTGTGATTCGATGGCTTTGCGCCGCTGTAGAACTTGCAAGGTCCATCCAAGGTCTGCTCGTAAGAGAAGGCCGGCAACCAGTTCGGCTTGCCGCCTTTCTGTCGCTTGGGCGGAGGCTGCTCTTCTGGCTGCTGGGCTTCAACGGTCGCGACCTGCCGGCTGCTGGAAGCTGGCTGCGGGGCCTTGCGCTTGTTGTTGCCCTGCTGTTGTCGCCGGCCGGCGTCCACCGCCGAAGTTCTTGGAGCCGGAGGAGCTACTTTGCCAGTCGTGCTGATTTGAATTTCCGTATTCATGGAGGAGTCGGCCGTAGGGTACTTGTCCCCTATGATCAGCAGCTCATCAAGGGTTTCTGGCTTGTCGCAAAGGAGCTTGTGCTTGAGGAGGGTGCCTTCTCGGCACCCGGCTGAGAAGTACTCGATGGCCTGCACCTCGTGCACACCCTCGCAGGAGTTCCGGAGCTCAGCCCAACGCGTGAGGTAGTCGCAAGTCGACTCGTCAGGACCTTGCACGCACAAGGAGAGCTGACGAGGCTTGGGAGGACGCTTGTACATGCTGGTCAAGTTGTGGACGAATGCTTCAGTGAAGTCGACCCAGCTATTGATGCTGCGGGGCTTTAGGCTGTTCAGCCATGTCCGGGCCGTGCCCTGGAGCATGAGCGGAACGTACTTCACGACGACACGCTTGTTGCCGTTTGCTATGCTGACAGCCGTGGAGTAGTCGACTAGCCAGTCTTCCGGCTTCACGGAGCCGGTATACTTGGGCGTGTCTCTTGGGAGCGTGAACCCTCTGGGAAAGGGCTCGTCCCGAATGCGGGGCCCGAAACAAGGCGGACCCAGCTCATCTTCTTCTTCCAGCGCCAGGGACCGGTGAAGTCGGTCGATCCGGTGGCGGGCGTCATTCTCTCCAATTCCCTCTCGACGGCCAAGGCGGTCACCGAGAGTCGGATGGTCAACAGGCGGCAGGGAGACTCGCCTCTCCTTGCGGGGAGGAGGAGGCGGACAGTCGTCCCGTCATTCCACTGCTCTCGGGCAGCCATCTCGGTCGCGCTCTATGGTAATCCGAGTCCGACTGTGGCTGACAGCCGGCTCCTTGTCCTTTCTTCCTCGGGCACCGCCAGTCGGCGTCCGAGACGTTGCGCCTTGATCTCGGCGCAGGTCATCGTTTGGCCGTTGTGGTGCCTCCATGCTTTAGCCGGCCTCGTTCTGCGCGGCGGCCGCGTGGAGGAGCCGCTGGACTCGCTGCATCATGAGGCGGCGCTCTTCGCCCTCGAAATTGTCCAGCTCATCCGCCACTGCCTGGGCGGCTCGGATGTTCTCCGCTGGCGTGTCATACACGGGGCGGCTAGCGTCAAACAGGATGGCGATGGCTACGCCGCGCTGCTGAACCGTGCCAAGGCGGCTGGGCCCTGCAGGGGCCGGCGAGCCGCCAACAGCGCGATCCATCTCCTGCTGGTAAGCTTCTGACAAGCGTCTCATGCTGGCCAGCTTCTTAGCGCCTTCAACAAGCTGAAGGCGGCGCGCTTCTAACGTCTCTGCGTCAGCATCTTCCGAAATGGGCGCAACTAGGTCTTGCAGCGCCGCACCGAGTGAGTCGGGCGCCCCTCTGCCAGGGGACTCGTCATGACTGATGACTAGTACCTCAGTGACAGTGCTTCCGTCGCTCTCCGCGTGGGGGAGAGGTTCGTCGTAGACCACCACGTTGGTGGGGAACGCGTCGACCAACGCGGTGTCGGAGTCGACCAGCATCGGGTTGGTGGAGCCTACGGACTCCAAGTCTACGGCAGGCTCGCCGGAAACGTGGAGTTGATCGAGGAGGCCCGCGAGGAGATTTTCGGGGCCGCCCGCGCCTGCGTCGGACGCAGGTTAGTCTGAGAGGTGGACCTCACCGACAAGCTCGGCCAAGGAGCTGGTGGCGCAGGTGATCTCAACACCACGCAGCGCGTCGATGCAAACTTCGTCTGGTGTGCCTGGCTGGCTACGCTCGCCAGGGAGGAAAAGGGTTCCCGTCCAGAACAGATCTCCGGACGGCGGTGCACCTAGCCCCACGGTGGGCGCCAAATGTCGGGGGTTGGGTGCGACATATGACAACGGATGGCTTATCATGGTGGGGGCGAGTAGAACATCGCAGGTGCCTGGAAACGGGATGAGGCGAAGACATGCACGCCGGCGAATCTTACCCAGCTTCGGGGCTCTCCGGGGAGATAACACCCCTACTGCTGCTCTGTGGGGTCTCCACATGATCACTATGGTCAAGTGTTTACACGGTTGCTCCTTGAGATGGGTCTGGTGGTGGGAGAGGGCAAGGCTAGCTCTCTCCCTTTATCTGGTGTGGTGTAGAACTACTGGGATCCAACCCTTTGCATGGGTGCCCTAGGGGGTTTATATAGGCCTACGCCCCAGGGGTACAATGGTAATTCGACTGGGCGGGGCCCCAGCCGTCAGTGCCTCCGACCTCCGGCTTCTCCGCCGACTGCTGGGGCCTGCCGACTGGTCTGGTATGAAGCCAACAGGCCGCGTCCTCCGCGGGCGGGTCTTGCCGGCTGCTGATTACTGTAGCCGTGCTCCTGATGACGCAAGCTCGGTCATGGGGTCGTGGCAACAGCCCCGCTGCCTGGCGGGCGATCACTGTGGCCACTCGCCATCTCCGTGGGCCTCGGGGGAGGGCTCGGCCGACTCCCCCGGGCCGACTCCCGACGGGTCCGACTGGTTGTTCTCCCGCCGTCTCCCGAGGTCTCGCTGACTGGTGGGCCCCGCTGCCTCCAGGCCGTACAGACAAGTCGTCGTGGCTGCAGGACCAGGTACAGTGATGCTGATGTCAGGGCCGGCTGGGCAACAGTGCCACACTGCAGGGAGATCTTCCCTAGTACGGCGCGCTGTAGCCATGCCTGCCCTTGGTAAGGGGCGGGGAGTGGGCTTCATTGTAGCTACGCCCCTACCCCGTCCCCCTCGATGAGGTCACGGTTTGTTGGAGTCGCCGGCCGACTCCCCAAAGCCGGCTTCTCTGGAAGTCGCCCCTGGGACTCGGCCGTGAGCGGGCAGTTGGCCATCTTGCCGTAGACTCCCCAGGAGGCGGCTCTTCGCCCTGTGGCCTTGAGGGGCGCAGCCTGCCCCGATGTCTTGAAAGGTCATGGGCTTCGGGTTGGCCTACCCGTGGCCCATTACTCCGACACATATGTACACATGAATCCGTCCTGCAGGATCGAAGGGGGAGGGGCGAGCACACGACACGTCGTGAACGACCTCTTTCTCTATGTGGGGACCTCTACGATTTTCAACGCATGCACCACATCAATGTTGTGTATTGGGTCGGGTATTCAACACATATGCATGCATCACACACCTCCATAAATATGTTCGGAATACACACATGCAATAATGGTTGTCTTTGGACACACTCTCACTCACTTGGTTATGGGTGGCAAGCCTATATACATTCACGGGCCCGCGTGGACGTCCATCATTTCGACCAACGACGAGAAAGGTTACCCGGGTGGATATATTCTTCTTCTTTGCTTCGAGTTACCGTATAGTAGGTCGACACATTCCAAGCCTAATTAAGTTTGAGCGCATGCTACACGTCGTGAACCCTCGCTCGATGTGGGGATTTTACGCATTGGGTATTCAAACACCACACACACCACTTCCATATACATACTTGGGCCACATGCACATAGTGGGTTTGTCTTCATACAATACTCCCTCGTGAGGTTATCGACGACAAGCTAGCCCATTTTGTGGGGCCATGTGGACGTCCATCACTTTGACCAACAATGAGCGAGGAGAGGTTGTACGACCAAGTTGGATTCTGCCTGGTCCATGTTACAGTACATCTTGGTGAGATGCCCTCCCCCGCGAACGTGTGTGTGTGGGGGGGGGGGGGCTATTTCGCGCTACCTGCAACCTCTGTGCGGTCGGGGAAGTCCGGTTAATTTGCGAGGCACACGTGCCACATTAAAAGTTGTGAATGGTAGTTAAATATCACACACCACACCCTTTTCATACATATAGTAGGTATGTGGTCTCGCCCATCTCGCGCCACAAGCACACATTTGTGGGTCAGCACACAGTCCACCTTTGTCGGGAAGCGAAAGGGGAAGTTTGACCATATATATATATTAGGGTGGGTCTATTCTAACAACACCCCTTAAGACCTTATTCTAACAACACCGGCCTTATTCTGCACATCCGCGACCAGATCGCCGCCGCCCCTCCGCTCCCTGCCTTCTTCCGCGGCAGCGGCCTGGGAGCGCCGCCGCCCCTCCCCTCCCCGCCTTCTTCCATAGCAGCGGTCCGGGAGCGCCGTCGCCCCTCTACTTCCGTCCTTCTTCTGCGGCGACGACCTAGGAGCGATGCTGCCCCTCCCCGCTTTCTCCCGCAGCGGCGGCCTGGGAGCGCCACCGCCCCTCCCCTCCCGACCTTCTTCCGTGATGGCGGCCAGCAGCGACGCCGCCCCTCCGATCTCGGCCTTCTTCCGCGGCAGTGGCCAAGCAGCGACGCCGCCCATCGCCTCTCAACCTTCTTCCGCGGCAGCACCCGAGCAACACCTCCCCCGCTAGTATATCGGCCTTCTTCAACTGCAGAAGCTCGGTAGCGCCACCGCCAAACTCCTTCGGGCCTTCAATTAGCTGTACTTCATCACATGTGGATTGGTGCTGCCTCGACATCAAACCAATTCGAGCAAGGAAGACTATGCGCAAGTTTCCTTCATCCACAACAGCTTCTTGGAATAAGTCTGCAACGACCTTCAGAGCAAATCCTCCATCACCACTCACCTTGAGCAACGTTCAGACCGCTCATGAACTTCTGAAGGGCAAGTGGACTGCACGGGTGAACGCAAAAGTTCTGCAAACCGACGAGAGGGGAACTTCTTCATGCAAACGCAAGAAAGCACTACAACACGAGGTAAGAAGTACACTCCCTCAACTATCTCAGTTTACTTATTCCGGAAAAAGCAGTACACATAGTCCAGTACGCCTCCAAAAATGATGCAGTGTGGTTGCTTCAGTTCGTCGTGGCGAAAAATGCAGTGCACTTGCTCGGTTATGCAGTACGCTTGCATAGGTTCATTATGGATAACGATGCAGTGTGGTTGCTTCAGTCCACCTAGCGGGGTGATGCAGTCAGCGTGCAATACTTCGTAGTACCCATTCAAACACATTGCAGTTCAAATTATTCAGTTCATATAACCTGACAATGCAGCTCGGTTATTTTGTGCAGGAAATGACGTTCAGCAGATACAAAATGCCACGCATAATTGACAACACTGAGAACAACAACTTTTAGAAGAGTAAAGCTTCTTCTGAAAGAGATACTAGATGAGTTACACCTGAGATTCCTCGAGGATTCTTCACGACAACAAACAGGGTGCAATACTCTCCGGAAGAGGATTTTTTTCTAGGAAGAAGAGGTAGTCGAAGATGACGATGATGTCACATTCTTATGGGAGGGCACTCACCAACATGATGATGAAGATGATGAGGATGAAGATGAGCCAATAACAGTTCCCAACCCAGACTATAAGCACGAGTTCACTACATTTGGACAGCATGTCCGAACAGACAATGATGATGCAGTTGAACATGATGTTGCAGTAGATGATGATTATGACTATGATGATGTGCCGCCACTCCAAAATTTTCAAACCAATCATCCGAGACATCGTCACAACACTGGATTACCACCACATCCACCCGCTGCTCCACAAAACAGAGCTCAGTGTCCACCTACTGCACCGAAAAACAGAGCTCCAAGTAGACCTACTGCATCAACTTCGACACTACGACCACCGACGGTGCCTTTGTCAGAAGTAAACAGCAGGTACAAATCCTCCTCACTATTGCCGCCGCGAGATCCTCAACTACACAGATCTTCTATAACTCCGCCATGTCCAATACAACCCGGCGAGCTGCAAACACCATCGGGTGTAGGACTCTACACACATGTAAGTTTATGTCCTGAAAAAATAATAATATTTGCAGTCCATTCAGATAACATTGCAGTGCACACTGATATTTCTTGTGAGGTTTGACCTAGCATCTAATACAGTCGATTCTTCTAAAAAATTAGGAACACTGCAATGCTTTATTAAACTCGTATGCATTCCTCGTATTTAAAAACAAAACAAAACAATTTATCTCATAGAGCATTGCACTTAAATGCAGGATAAAAACATGCCGTTGAACCTCATACCTGCCGCCGGAATGAAGTGAACCACATACGAAAAGGCATGGGACTTTTACAATAGTTATGCAAGATATGCAGGGTTTGGCATACGCAAGAGGTCAAAACACATGACAAATGCCTACATTGTCTGCTCAAGAGAAGGGACGCACAAGTAGACTGTGTCAGATTATCACCGGAAACGTCAGAAGACATCAAAAAGGATTGGCTGCAAGGCAAAGATTAGAGTCAAAAACAGGAAGGATGGTAAATTTGTGATAGAAATTGTTGAACTCAACCACAATCACAAGATGCTGGAAAGCCTCGAGATGCATTTACACATGCGATCGCACAAATAAGACGTTCCTTTGATAGACCAGTTAGTGAAAGACATGCAACTGGACAACCACACACATGCTCAGATGATGTCAATGTTGTCGTGTCGAGGAAGTTGATGTGCTCAGCGAAGATGAATAAGAAGAAGCAGCTAAACTAAAGCAAGCAGAGAAATCCCAACATGACAATAATGCCGAGCAAGTAGAAAATACCAAACACAATGCAACTAGTGCTATAAAAAATAAACAATTCTTCCACCTCCTGTTTCAAACACAAGAGGAAGGAAGAAAGGGGGCGACGCAACCCAGGAAAAGGTTGCAAACAAGGAGAAAAATAATGACAAAAACAGTAAGCCACAGCCTAAGCTGGACAGTGATGGTCACCCACTGGGAATAAGAAGGTGCAAGACATGTAATGAAATCAGCGGCCATAATTCTAGGACATGTACAAAAAGACATGAACAAGAAAAACGAGGACATGGCGATGCACAACCAAACATAAATTCCACTCACAACACTAAGAAATGGATGAAAGCGAGACGTTGTAGCATATGCAAAAAGAGGAAGAGACACAATTCAAGAACCTGCCCCAAAAGAACAAGATCATAAAATGAGGAAGACGAACAAGATGAGATCAAAGAAGAAGATGGTGACACAACTGAAGATGAAATGGCTTATGAAGAAGCAGATGAAGAAGAGGAGGAAGAACAAGAGAGTGAAGAGGACGAAAAACATGAAGAAACTGAAGGAGTGGCTTATGAAGAAACATATGATGAAGAGGAGGAAGAGGAAGAAGAGAGTGAAGATAGTGAAGAGGACGAAGAACATGAAGAAACAATGCCAACAAGAGCACGAAAGGATGCAGTTCACAATGCTAGAAAATGAAAGCCGCAATCAACCAGCACGAGGGGAGCAAAGAAGGATGCAGTTCACAACACTGAAAAACAAAAGCCGCAATCAACTAGCACGCGGGGAGCAAAGAAGGATGCAGTTCATAGTATTGGAAAACGAAAGCCGCAATCAACCAGCACGCGGGGAGCAAAGAAGGATGCAGTTCATAGCGCTGAAAAACAAAAGCCGCCATCAACCAGCACGCGAGGGGCTATAAACACAACGGTGCAGAGACAAGAACTAGCAACACCGCCACGGAAAACAAAAAAAAGTGCGACATTAGACATGCTCCAGTCACCGCGGAGAAGCAGCAGGTTAACGACCAAATAGATGAACCTCAATAAACTAATCATATACATAGTAGTTTGCTTATCTGTACGACTTATGTATCAGTTTAAATTTTGTGTAAACACAAATTTCCTGCTGACTATGAGTTCTTCAACTAAACCATGTAAAGAGGAATGGTATATAGAGTATACCATATATATATAACAGTCTAGAGTAAACATTGACACATTTTGATCCAAAAACCATGTAAAAAATGTAGTTAGCTCACTAGCAGCATGAAGTTCAGAATAATAACTAAAGCGATTCAGATCACAAAAGTACTTATTACAAAACACATCAAAAAGATGAAGCGTTCAACACACAAAAGTACTTATTACAAATCAACCTCATAACCTTAACCAATCACGTCAAACGTGATTCTAATGGTACGATCCTCGAGTTCAATGAAGTTGAGGACAGAAACTTGCTTAGACTTCAGGCCACTATCAATGAAAAATTCCCTCCACCCTTTCTGTAGAAACAGCCGCCCGTCAACGCCTACACGGTACTTGGCTGGTTTAAGGTGTCCATTAGCAAGTACAACTTGGAGAATTCCCTTCTTCTTGAGCCAAAGATACCTAATAGCTCGCTGGGGAATTTTCTGCAAAAAAAATTAAAACTGTTTGGCGACGATACTAGCAGTACAATTCTCATACTTTGCATAGACAAGTAAAAACCTACACACAGTACTGACAAGAGCTAGATGAAGTGTACAATAGTCTAACAAGCAGTACAGATTAAACACAATCTAATATGCAGTACAGAACTTGGAAACAAGCAGTACACTTCTAACTATCAGGAAGTTCTTGAGACTACTTGCATGTAGTACACACCATACAAGCAGGGAAAATCGTGGAAACTATTACTGCTCATCTAGTATCTAAGCAGTTCACATACTGTAACCATGCAAACTAAAACACGAGCTCCATGCACACAAGCAAAAAAATAAGAACAAGATATAAGTACAAAGTGCAGTACATTTCAATAAAACAAAATAAGTGTGTTCCTAAAAAACTAGAAGTTCAGAATAGTATGGAATTATACAAAAAAAATAGAAAACACAAAGAAAAAATCAGTCAAGCAAAAAATACCATCTTGTAGTGAGTCTGCACATCTGTTGGCGTAAGCTGATGGACAAAAGGACTTGTGTGGCCAAGGCCACGGCAAAGCAGGGCGGAATAGAATGCAGAAACATTGGTGTGGCCCATATCCAATCCTTCCATGAATACTGTGCCATATCCAAGCTTCTCCGCTCGACCACTCGGCACAAGACCTTGCCCCCACGACGAGCACGACGGGCCTGCAAGCAAGCTAAGCAATCATAGTGCATCGGCACACCACAACCATGGCCGCAGCAGGAGAGATTCGCGCAGGGGCCTGGAGCCATGCAACAAAAACCTAGAAAAGGAAAATAAAATAAAGAGAGGCTGGAGAAAGGAGAGAAGTTGCGGCTAGAGGAGAAATGAACTGCAAAGGAAGGGTAGAGGTTGGCCTACATTTATAGAAGAGGAATGCAAAAAGGTCAAAACTAAAAATTAAAGGGGAGTTAATGAAAATTATGTTACCTAGAATGAAGGACAATCAATAAAGGCTTATGTTACCAATGAAAAAGGACCCAAAAAGGTGTACTTTGACTGCAGAAATTCCCACGAACTAACCGCAGATCATTAAATAATAAATCTCTAAAAAATTATAATCCACAGACCATTTTATGCATGCAGTTCTCCAAAGAATTACCAGGAAGTTCACTATTTGTGTGCATGAAGTGCAGTACATGCTCAAAATGAAGCACAAGAGAAGCACTTTCGCGCAGTGTACAACACAAAATTAGTGCACCTAATGTTGTCCTTAAATGTAAGTCATGCAGTCTGAGCGTTGGCATAAGCAGTCACAAACTTTGGCACAAGGAAGGATGCACGCAGTGCAAAATGTGTACACCTGCAGCACAGGGCTACGACGAATGCAGTGCACATAGAGGCAGCAAAGCAGTGCACACCCGTAAACTAGAAAAAGGATACGTAAGAGGAAAATCAATAAAGAAAAATGCTACCCATGCAGTGCACGAAAATTTAGCACAAACATGTGTAGTGCGAAATGCATGCACATGTGATACGTCCATTTTGCATCATGCTTTTATATCGATATTTATTGCATTATGGGATGTTATTACACATTATGTCACAATACTTATGGCTATTATCTCTTATTTTACAAGCTTTACATAAAGAGGGAGAATACCGACAGCTGGGATTCTGGGCTGGAAAAGGAGCAAATATTAGAGACCTATTCTACATAGCTCCAAAAGTCCTGAAACTCCATGGAAGACGTTTTCCAAATATATAAAAAATACGGAGAGCAAGAACTTCACCAGGGGGACCACACCCTGCCCATGAGGGTGGGGGCACGCCCTACCCCCTGGGAGCGCCCCTACCTCATGGGCCCCCTGGTGGCCCTCCGGTGGCCATCTTCTGCTATATGAAGTCTTTCGATGGGAAAAATAAGAAGCCATCTTCTCGGACGAAACTCCGCCGCCACGAGGCGGAACCTTGGCGGAACCAATCTAGGGCTCTGGCGGAGCTGTTCTATCGGGGAAACTTCCCTCCCGGAGGGGGAAATCATCGCCATCATCATCACCAATGCTCCTCTCATCGGGAGAGGGCAATATCCATCAACATCTTCATCAGCACCATCTCCTCTCAAAACCCTAGTCCATCTCTTTTATCCAATTATTGTCTCCAAGTCCGGGATTGGTGCTAGTAGGTTGCTAGTAGTGTTAATTACTCCTTGTAGCTGATGCTAATTGGTTTAATTGGTGGAAGATCATATGTTCAGATCCTATATGCATATTAATACCCCTCTGATTATGAACATGTTTATGCTTTGTGAGTAGTTACTTTTGTTCCTGAGGACATGGGAGAAGTCTTGCTATTAGTAGTCATGTGAATTTGGTATTCGTTTGATATTTTGATGAGATGTATGTTGTCTCTCCTCTAGTGGTGTTATGTGAACGTCGACTACATGAGACTTCACCATTGTTTGGGCCTAGAGGAAGGCATTGGGGAGTAATAAGTAGATGATGGGTTGCTAGAGTGACAGAAGCTTAGACCCTAGTTTATGCGTTGCTTCGTAAGGGGCTGATTTGGATCCATATGTTTCATGCTATGGTTAGGTTTACCTTAATACTTTTGTTGTAGTTGTGGATGCTTGCAATATAGGTTAATCATAGGTGGGATCCTTGTCCATGTAAGGGTAGTACCCAAGCACCAGTCCACCCACATACCAGATTATCAAAGTACCGAACGCAAATCATATGAGTGTGATGAAAACTAGCTTGACGATATTCCCATGTGTCCTCGGGAGCGCTTTTCTCTATATAAGAGTTTTTCCAGATTTGTCCTTTGCTACAAAAAGGATTGGGCCACCTTGCTGCACTTTATTTACTTTTGTTACTTGTTGCTCGTTACAAATTATCGTATCACAAAACTATCTGTTACCACTTATTTCAGTACTTGCAGAGAATACCTTGCTGGAAACTGCTTATCATTTCCTTCTGCTCCTCATTGGGTTCGACACTCTTACTTATCAAAAGGACTACGATAGTGTGCTGAAATTTACTATCACTTGTTATTATGGAAAGTAATCCTCTAAGGGGCTTGTTCGGGGTATCTTCACCCCGACCAGTAGAGCAAAGATTTGCTCCTCAACCTACTGAACCTATTGAAAATGAAAATGACTTCTTTGAAATTCCTTCGGGTATGATAGAAAAACTGCTAGCTAATCCCTTTTTAGGAGATGGAACAAAACATCCTGATGAGCATCTAATATATGTGGATGAAGTTTGTGGACTATTTAAGCTTGCAGGTGTACCCGGAGATGTTGTTAAGAAGAAGGTCTTCCCTTTATCTTTGAAGGGAGACGCATAAACATAGTATAGGCTATGTGATGATATGGGGTCTTGGAATTACAAATGATTGAAATTGGAATTTCATCAGAAGTTTTATCCTAGCATCTTGTTCATCGTGATCGCAATTACATATATAATTTTTGGCCTCGAGAAGGAGAAAGCATCGCTCAAGCTTGGGGGAGGCTTAAATCAATGTTATATTCATGCCCCAATCATGAGCTCTCGAGAAAAATGATTATTCAAAATTTCTATGCTCGGCTTTCTGATAATAATCACACCATGCTTGATACTTCTTGTGCTGGCTCTTTTATGATGAAGACTATTGAATTCAAATGGGGTTTATTAGAAAGAATTAAACGCAACTCTGAAGATTGGGACCTCAACAAAGGTAAGGAGTCAGGTATAACACCTAGTTTTGATTGTGTTAAATCTTTTATGGATGCCGATATTTTTTGTAAATTTAGCACTAAATATGGACTTGACTCTAAGATAGTAGCTTCTTTCTGCGAATCTTTTGCTACTTATGTTGATCTCCCCAAGGAGAAGTGGTTTAAATATCATCCTCCCATAGAAGTAAAAGTAGCTACACCTATTAAAGTTGAAGAAAAGATTTTCACTTATAATGATCCTATTGTTCCTACTCCCTATGTTGAGAAACCACCTTTCGCTGTTAGGATAAAGGATCATGCTAAAGCTTCAACTGTAGTTCGTAAAAGCAATATTAAAACATATACACCTCCTGAGCAAGTTAAAGTTGAACCTAATATTGCTATTGTTAAAGATCTCTTGTCCGATAATATTGATGGGCATGTTATTTATTTCTGTGATGAAACTGCTAGAATTGCTAAACCCTGTGCTAAAGATAAACCTAGACCTGTGGTAGGCATGCCTGTTATTTCTATTAAAATAGGAGATCATTGTTATCATAGCTTATGTGATATGGGTGCCAGTGCTAGTGCAATACCTTATTCCTTATACAAAGAAGTTATGCATGATATTGCACCTTCTGAGATGGAAGATATTGATGTCACAATTAAACTTGCCAATAGAGATACTATTTCACCAATGGGAATTGTTAGAGATGTTGAAGTCTTGTGTGGGAAAACTAAATATCCTGCTGATTTTCTTGTTCTTGGCTCCCCACAAGATAGCTTTTGCCCCATTATATTTGGTAGACCCTTATTGAACATTGTTAATGCTACCATAGATTGCAAAAGAGATGTTGTTACTACCGGTTTAGATGATATGACTCATGAATTTAATTTCTCTAAATTTAGTAGACAACACCGTGAAGAAGAATTACCTAGTAAGGATGAAATTATTGCTCTTGCTTCTATTGCCGTACCTCCTAGTGATCCTTTAGAACATTACTTTCTAGACCATGAAAATAATATGTTTATTAATGAAAGAAGGGAATTAGATGAGGTATTCTTTAAATAGGAACCTATTCTGAAAAACAATTTACCTGTTGAAATCCTAGGGGATCCTCCTCCACCCAAGGGTGGTCCCGTGTTTGAGCTTAAACCATTACCTGATACTGTTAAATGTGCTTATCTTGATGAGAAAATATATATCCTATTATTATTAGTGCTAACCTTTCAGAGCATGAGGAAGAGAGATTATTGAAAACTCTGAAGAAGCACCGTGCTGCTATTGGGTATACTCTTGATGATCTTAAGGGCATTAGTCCCACTCTATGTCAACATAAAATTAATTTGGAAGAAGATGCTAAACCAGTTCGTGATCATCAACAACAGCTGAATCCTAAAATGAAAGAAGTGGTAAGAAAGGAAATACTAAAGCTCCTTGAGGCAGGTATAATCTATCCCGTTGCTGATAGTCAGTGGGTAAGTCCTGTCCATTGTGTCCCTAAGAAGGGAGGTATTACTGTCGTTCCTAATGATAAAGATGAATTGATTCCTCAAAGAATTATTACAGGTTATAGGATGGTAATTGATTTCTACAAATTAAATAAGGCAACTAAAAAGGATCATTACCCCTTACCTTTTATCGATCAAATGCTAGAAAGATTATCCAAACATACACATTTTTTCTTTCTAGATGGTTATTCTGGTTTCTCTCAAATACCTGTGTCAGCCAAAGATCAATCAAAGACTACTTTTACATGCCCTTTTGGTACTTTTGCTTATAGACGTATGCCTTTTGGTTTAGTAATGCACCTTCTACCTTTCAAAGATGCATGATGACTATATTCTTTGAATTTTGTGAAAAGATTTGTGAGGTTTTCATGGACGACTTTTCCGTCTATGGATCTTCTTTTGATGATTGCTTAAAAAACCTTGATTGAGTTTTGCAGAGATGCGAAGAAATTAATCTTGTCTTGAATTGGGAAAAGTGCCACTTTATGGTCAATGAAGGTATTGTCTTGCGGCATAAAGTTTCTGAAAGAGGTATTGAAGTTGATAAAGCCAAGGTTGATGCTGTTGAAAAGATGCCATGTCCCAAGGACATCAAAGGTATAAGAAGTTTCCTTGGTCATGCCGGATTTTATAGGAGGTTCATTAAGGACTTCTCAAAAATTTCTCGGCCTCTGACTAATTTATTACAAAAAGATATACCATTTGTTTTTCATGATGATTGTGTAGAAGCATTTGAAATACTTAAGAAAGCATTGATTTCTACACCTATTGTTCAGCCACCTGATTGGTATTTACCCTTTGAAATTATGTGTGATGCTAGTGATTATGTTGTAGGTGTTGTTCTTGGACAAAGAGTTGATAAGAAATTAAGTGTTATTCAATATGCTAGTAAAACCCTAGACAATGCTGAAAGAAATTATGCTACCACTAAAAAAGAATTCTTAGCAGTTGTATTTGCTTGTGATAAGTTCACACCTTATATTGTTGATTCTAAATTAACTATTCACACTAATCACGCTGCTATTAAATATCTCATGGAAAATAAAGATGCTAAACTTAGACTTATTAGATGGGTTCTCTTGCTACAAGAATTTGACTTACATATTGTTGATAGAAAGGGAGCTGAGAACCCCGTTGCAGACAACTTGTCTAGGTTAGAAAATGTGCTTGATGACCCACTTCCTATTGATGATAGCTTTCTGGATGAGCAATTAAATGTCATAAATGCTTCTCATACTGCTCCATGGCATGCTGATTATGCTAATTACATTGTTGCTAAGTTTATACCACCTAGTTTCACATACCAGCAAAAGAAAAAGTTCTTCTATGATTTGAGGCATTACTTTTGGGATGACCCACATCTTTATAAAGGAGTAGATGGTGTTATTAGACGTTGTGTACCTGAGCATGAACATGAATAGATCCTACGCAAGTGTCACTCCGAAGCTTATGGAGGACACCATGCTGGAGATAGAACTGCACACAAGGTATTGCAATCTGGTTTTTATTGGCCTACTCTCTTCAAGGATGCCCGTAAGTTTGTCTTATCTTGTGATAAATGTCAAAGAATTGGTAATATTAGTAGACGTCAAGAAATGCCTATGAACTACTCACTCGTTATTGAACCATTTGATGTTTGGGGCTTTGACTATATGGGACCCTTTCCTTCCTCTAATGGATATACACATATTTTAGTTGCTATCGATTACGTTACTAAGTGGGTAGAAGCTATTCCAACTAGTAGTGCTGATCATAATACTTCTATTAAAATGCTTAAAGAAGTTATTTTTCCAAGATTCGGAGTCCCTAGATATTTAATGACTGATGGTGGTTCACATTTTATTCACGGTGCTTTCCGTAAAATGGTTGCTAAATATGATGTTAATCTTAGAATTGCATCTCCTTCTCACCCACAGTCTAGTGGTCAAGTAGAATTGAGTAATAGAGAGCTCAAATTAATTTTGCAAAAAACTATTAATAGATCTAGAAAGAATTGGTCGAAGAAACTTGATGATGCATTATGGGCCTATAGAACTGCATATAAAAATCCTACGGGTATGTCTCCGTATAAAATGGTTTATGGAAAAGCATGTCACTTACCTCTCGAACTAGAACACAAGGCATATTGGGCTATTAAAGAGCTCAATTATGATCTCAAACTTGCCGGTGAGAAGAGGCTATTTGATATTAGCTCACTTGATGAATGGAGAACCCAAGCCTATGAAAATGCCAAGTTGTTTTAAGAAAAAGTTAAAAGATGGCATGACAAAAGAATACAAAAGTGTGAGTTTAATGTAGGTGATTATGTATTGCTTTACAACTCCTGTTTAAGATTTTTTGCAGGAAAACTTCTCTCTAAATGGTAAGGTCCTTACGTTATCGAGGAGGTTTATCGTTTCGGTGCCATAAAAATCAACAACTTCAAAGGCACAAATCCGAAGGTGGTGAACTGTCAAAGAATCAAACATTATATCTCAGGTAATCCCATAAATGTTGAAACTAATGTTATTGAAACTGTAGCCCCGGAGGAATACATAAGGGACAATTTCCGGAACGTTCCAGACTTCGAAAAGGAATAGGTATGTGGTACGGTAAGTAAACAGACTCCAAAACAGTTTTAAGGCAATATTTCTCCGTTTTGGAATATTTAGAAAAATACAAAAATAAGAAGTTGTCCGGGAAGGACATGAGGGCTCCACGAGGGTGGAGGGCCTGCCCTACCCTACTGGGCGCGCCCCCTACCTCGTGGGCACCTCGTGCGCTTTCCGGACTCTGTTTTTGGTACACGACACGTATTTTTGTCGGTAAAAATTGATTATATAATATCCCAGGGGTTTGACTCATGTATCACGCAAAAATCTCCTATCTTTGTTTGGAGCTGTTTTTTGTCAGGGTTGTCAAGGCCAGGCACTATGTCGTCTCCCTCCTCCTCCAACCATGAGGGCAACGATGCTTGGCTAATGAAGATAGAGTTGAAGAGAGAAGAACCCATGGAGATCAGCAAGGATGAAGGGATCAAGAAGGAAATGGAGGACCAAGTTCCGGCAACAGCAGACATCCTTCAACTTGATCACAATCTTCTTACCCCAACTGAGATCAAAGCTTTCAAGATGACTGAGTTAGCTCGTATACAAAATGAGTATCTCACAGGTGAAAATATTTTGTTGAAGGAGCATATCATTGCACTCAAAGGCATTATCCGCAAGTTATAAGACCTCCTACACTCGATGTGCGACTATCCATCATCAACAACTCCACCTTCTTCACCAACAAAGAAGAACTGAGCATCGTGTATGGGCACTCCCCTTGGCAACTGCCAAGCTTGGGGGAGTGCCCCGGTATCGTATCACCATCACTTTTATCTTTACCGTTTTTCTTAGTTCGATCCTTTTGGTAATATCTTGATCTAGTAGAATAAAAGTTCTTAGTATGATCTAGTTGTGAGTTTTGCTTTATTATCCTTCTATGTAATCGAGTCCGTGAGCTATATATAATAAAGATTATTGTTGAGTCAAGGGCTTGATTATTTTGCTATGATCCTAAGTGAATAAAAGAAAAGAGAAAGAAATAAAATGAAACAAAGAGATCATATGGATATTATGGAGAGTAATGAGCTCAAATAGAAAAAGTACGATGAATAAAAGTTGTTGAGAGTTGACAAACATAGTTTTGGTCATCATTGCAATTAATAGGAGGTAATAAAGAAAGAGAGGTCTTCACATATAGATATACTATCTTGGACATCTTTTATGATTGTGAGCACTCATTAAAATATGACATGTTAAAGAGTTGATGTTCGACAAGGAAGACAACGTAATGGGTTATATTTTCTTACATCTGAGATAAATTATATTGTCATGGATCATCCAACATGGTTGAGCTTTCCTTTCCCCCCTCATGCTAGCCAAATTTGTCGCACCAAGTAGAGATACTACTTGTGCTTCCAAATACCCTTAAACCAGTCTTGCTATGAGAGTCCACCATACCTACCTATGGATTGAGTTAGATCCTCCAAGTAAGTTGTCATTGGTGCAAGCAATAAAAATTGCTCTCTAAATATGTATGACTTATTAGTGCGGGAGAAAATAAGCTTTATACGATCATGTGATATGGAAGAAATAAAGGCGATAGACTGCATAATAAAAGTCCATATCACAAGTGGCAATATAAAGTGACGTTCTTTCGTATTAAGATTTTGTGCATCCAACCATAAAAGCGCATGACAACCTCTGCTTCGCTCTGCGAAGGGCCTATCTTTTACTTTTATCTCCTACCTTGCATAAGAGTCATGGTGATCTTCACCCTTCCTTTTTACATTTTATCCTTTGGCAAGCACAATATGCTGGAAAGATCCATGTATATATGGCTAATTTGATCTGAGTTTTCATGAACTATTATTGTTGATATTACCCTTGAGGTAAAACATTGGGAGGCAAAACTATAAGCCCCTATCTTTCTCTTTGTCCGATTAATACTCCATACCCATAAGTATTGCATGAGTGTCAGCAATTGTGAAAGACTATATGATAGTTGAGTATGTGGACTTGCTGAAAAGATCTTATATGTTGACTCTTTCCTATGTTATGATAAATTGCAATTGCTCCAATGACTGAGATTATAGTTTGTTAGTTTTCAATGAAGTTTATGATTCATAATTGAAATTGTGATTGAATTATTACTCTAGCATAAGAAATCATATGACAAGAATTATATAAGTTGCTGTTCTAAGAATGATCATGACGCCCTCATGTCCATATTTTATTTTTATCGACACCTCTATCTCTAAGAATGTGGAAATATTTTTCGATTTCGGCTTTTCGCTTGAGGACAAGAGAGGTCTAAGCTTGGGGGAGTTGATACGTCCATTTTGCATCATTCTTTTATATTCATATTTATTGCATTATGGGCTGTTATTACACATTATGTCACAATACTTGTGCATATTCTCTCTTGTTTTACATGGTTTACATAAAGAGGGAGAATGCCAGCAGCTGGGATTCTGGGTTGGAAAAGGAGCAAATATTAGAGCCATATTCTGCACAGCTCCAAAAGTCCTGAAACTCCACGAAAGACGTTTTCCATATATATAAAAAATACTGAGAGCAAGAACTTCACCAAGGGGGCCACACCCTGCCCACGAGGGTGGGGGCGCGCACTACCCCCTGGTCATGCCCCCCTACCTCGTGGGCCCCCTGGTGGCCCTCCGGTGGCCATCTTATGCTATATGAAGTCTTTCGATGGGAAAAAATAAGAAGCCATCTTCTCGGACGAAACTCCGCCGCCACGAGGCGGAACCTTGGCGGAACCAATGTAGGGCTCTGGCGGAGCTGTTCTACCGGGGAAACTTCCCTTCCGGAGTGGGAAATCATCATCATCGTCATCACCAACGCACCTCTCATCGGGAGAGGGCAATCTCCATCAACATCTTCATCAGCACCATCTCCTCTCAAAACCCTAGTTCATCTCCTGTATTGTTAATTACTCCTTGTAGTCGATGCTAGTTGGTTTAATTGGTGGAAGATCATATGTTCAGATCCTATATGCATATTAATACCCCTCTGATTATGAACATGTTTATGCTTTGTGAGTAGTTACTTTTGTTCCTGAGGACATGGGAGAAGTCTTGCTATTAGTAGTCATGTGAATTTGGTATTCGTTCGATATTTTGATGAGATGTATGTTGTCTCTCCTCTAGTGGTGTTATGTGAATGTCGACTACATGACACTTCAGCATTGTTTGGGACTAGAGGAAGGCATTGGGGAGTAATAAGTGGATGATGGGTTGCTAGAGTGACAGAAGCTTAAACCCTAGTTTATGCGTTGCTTCGTAAGGGGCTGATTTGGATCCATATGTGTCATGCTATGGTTAGGTTTACCTTAATACTTCTGTTGTAGTTGCGGATGCTTGCAATAGAGGTTAATCATAGGTGGGATCCTTGTCCATGTAAGGGTAGTACCCAAGCACCGGTCCACCCACATACCAGATTATCAAAGTACCGAACGTGAATCATATGAGCGTGATGAAAACTAGCTTGACGATATTCCCATGTGTCCTCGGGAGCACTTTTATCTATATAAGAGTTTGTCCAGGCTTGTCCTTTGCTACAAAAAGGATTGGCCCACCTTGATGCACTTTATTTACTTTTGTTACTTGTTGCTCGTTACAAATTATCCTATCACAAAACTATCTGTTACCACTTATTACAGTACTTGTAGAGAATACCTTGCTGGAAACTCCTTATCATTTCCTTCTGCTCCTCGTTGGGTTCGACACTCTTACTTATCGAAAGGACTACAATAGATCCCCTATACTTGTGGGTCATCAACATGCAATACAAAACCATGATCAATGCAGTGCACGGATGATTTACTAAGCAGTGCATGGATGATTTACTAAGCAGTGCACGCCCCTACATTTGAAAAAATACTTAAGAGAGAAAATACAAAGAAAAAAATTGACCACCACAGGTGCAGCCGGCCCCAGCCAGTCTCGTAGTAGGTCTCCGCCCACAGAAGGCGAGTCATTCTGTGTCACAATGCATGGGGCCAGGCACACATGGGCCCACAGGTCAGAGAGCATAGAGAAGTGAGCGCCGTGTATAAGCGCCCACATAAGTAACCAGAGGAGTTTGATAGCGCTGCCTCGCCAATGCTTATAAACAGGTCGAGCGCGCCCTCCATGGGCGAGGTGGGACTAAATATTAGAGCGCACACACAACACACCGGGAACCAACCATGCTCACAGGTCGACTTGGGACCAATGCGTCTTCACTCCCCGAACACAGGCCCAACAAGGACCACTAAGAAAAAACAATAAGTTCAAAAATAAAACATCAAAGAAAAATGAGAATTTTTTTAAATTAATAACAACAACTACAACAAAATGTGTGTGGGCACTGCCAGAAACTACAGTTTGATATTAGTAAATAAAATGCAGGAAGCCCGAAGTCAACGTACAGATGCAGTCCGCGACGTACAACAATGCAGTTCTTCACGTGGTAGCACGAAGTATTCTTTTTCTGAAATGCACATTGCAGTATGGCTACAATGTAGGCTGGAGCCCTGTTACTTAAGCAAAAGCAGTCTGGCACCCCTACCCGCATTACCCTCCATCCACACAAAAGCTGCATTACCATCAAAAAAATAGAAAAAAAGAAAGAAATCCATCAAAAAACTAAATGTGCATACATATGTGTGAATCCTAATCCGATATAATTCAGTGTACGAAGAATAAATTTCACTTCCATGCAGTACAACATGTGGACATACGCAATTCTGTTCTGATGGCGAAGAAGTGCACTTACTAGGAAAATTCATCGAAAACACAATCATCACATTTTCTGACAGTTGCGTGCATACCTGAACTAGTCACGAAAAAAAGAGGCGATGACGTTCTGGATTTCCAACGCACTAACAGAAACGTAACTAAAAACACAGCCGCACCATGCTACCAGCCCGCTCCACCTCTCCCACGTCCTATCAAGGAGAGCAGATGAGAGCAGAGGAGAAAAAACAGCTGCTTCGCCCCCCCAAAAACCCTATTGCATCTTCTTCTCCACACTTCCTTTCACTAACCTCTCTCTCCAGAACAAACATGAGAGAGTAGAGGAGAGTCATGGCGGTTGCACCTCTGTACAAGCAACGCCGCACGTACACCAGGGAGCTCCACGACGTCGACCTCCACGGCAACCACAAGCTCCACATCGTTTGCACAAGCAAGGGTGAAGACGTGGACAAGATGTTGTCCACTCTTAGGAGGAAGCTCGGTGGAATGCCCGTCAAACTAGTCAGCATTGATGTCGAGTACACGCACTAGTGAAGCCACAGCGGGCAGCAGTGCTCCAGCTATGCGTAGAAAAAGAATGCCTTGTCTACCACATCTCTGCAGCTAAAGACAGGTGAGAATAACTATCAGTCTTTACTATTGCTTGTCAATATTTATTTTAAATTTTCTTCACTACAATTGCCAATATTTAAACTGTGGTTCTCATTTTTAAAAAGCATGGCATATGACTTCATTGATAGTTTTCATCTGGCTCCATGTATGTCACTCATGTGTTCAATTCTTGAATTATATTATCTAGCGATACACGCAGTTTTATTTTGTTTTACCAAATACAAATTATTTAACTGAACAATAGAAAACTTCAACATAACTATACAAAACATGTATGAATTCAGTTCAGGAATACAAGCATGCACAAAACATGCATTGTTTATACAATCTATTATCAGATTTACTAGTTATGTTGAACAAATTATTAGCCACTACTCACTGCAACAGATTCAGATATTCATATTGCAGTTCAGTTTCAGAATAAACAAAAAAACATTGGTAGTTGTAAGAAGAAAAACTATATTCACTCTATACAAACATCTTGCATGCCAATGGAACTAGACAAATTCCTCATGAATGGTGAGTACACCTTCGTCGGATTCGCCATTAAAGTAGACAAAAGCAAGCTGAAGCTACCTGGTTTGGAGATCAACTCCGACAACTACATCGATATTCAGGTGGAATGGAGAGACCCATACAATAAAAAGAAGTTTGACTCTTTGGCTGATGTTGCCGGTAGGATGATAGACATTCACTACCATGACATGAAGAAAAAAATTAACCGCAAGGAGGACCATACTCTCTGGGGGTTTTGCCCGCTGCCAGAAAAGCTTATCAAGTATGCAGCAATAGATGCATTCACAACATATGAGTCATCGAGAATCATTTACGATGTCATAATGGGACTGGACAGGGCTAAAAGAGACAAAGAAGCAAAGAAGAAGAACAAGGCTTTAATCTAATACAACAACTAGAAATAATCAGGGCTATGTTTAGTTTCACTTTACTTTAGTCACTGTGTTATTCTTTATTTCATGTATGCAAGCTTTTGATTACGTCCGTTGCTTCATATCGAACATTTCTTTTTTTAAACAATGTCATTTTAAAATTATCATCAAATTTTCTTTCTGTTGTTTGCTTATGTATCGTTAGTTCGCTTGTGATCAATTGCTTTCGCTGAATTAGTTTGTGTTAGAACAAGTATCCGGACAACTTTGAAAAATTTAATGTGTGATACCAAAACATACTATTCACATACAAAACATATTCAAAAACAACGTTAAACAAAAAAAATTAAGAAATCTGACTACAACTCATACCTTAAAAAGAAAGATTAATGCAGTTCACAATGGTAAAAATAAGCAGTACACATGTGTCCACATGCAGTCCACAAATAGTAGTTATAGAAAAAGAAACATTAATATTAATATTTCTAAAAAATATAATCTGTAGACCATTCTAAACAAACGTGAATACAGTTCACAGAACAAATATAACGCAGTTCACAAAGTGTGTACATGAAGTGCAGTACATGCATAAATGTAGAACGAGAGGGGATGCAGCAACTTTCATGCAGTACACAACACACAGACTTGGTACGCGTAGTGCAGTACTCAATGTTGGTGCAAGCAGTACAAATGACATCAGGTAAGGAAAAAAAATTGACCACCCAGCTGCAACCAGGCCCCAACCAGTCCCGTGATAGGTCTGCGCCCACAGTAGGCGAGTCGTTCTGAGCCACAATGCATGGGGCTGGGCACACACGGGCCCACAGGTGAGAGAGCATAGAGAAGCGAGCGCCGTGTATAAGCGCCCAAACAAGTAACCAGAGGAGTTCGACAAAGATGCCTCGCCAGTGCTTATAAACAGGTCGAGCGCGGTCTCCGCGGGCGAGGTGGGACTAAATATTAGAGCGCGCACACAGCGCACTCGGAACCAGCCGTGCTCACATGCCGACTTGGGCCCAATGCGTCTTACACCCCAATGGACCCAACAAATTCTCACAACCCAAAACAAACAAAGCCCAATGACGCACAACTAGCAAGTAACTCCAGTACGCCCTCACCTAAAAAAATGTAGTCCGCTATGCAGTCCGGTATGGGACGGAAGATGTGATGTGAATAAAGCATTGCTGTTTGCTTAGACGATTATTTTTTCCAGCCAATCAAGAACACTACCACGGCTAGCCCGAGTCAAACTGCCTCCTCCACTTGGAGAATATTTTCACTTGGCTACGACGGCACAATCACACGTCACACCCAGGCTTGGTTGACAGGCACACAGGGTGTGACAGGGAGGCGACGGGGTGTGACGGACTTGCCTACACATGCGACGCCATGGCACGCCGCGTCGCCGCCTTCTCCGGCTCGTTCTAGGATCAGCCTCGAAGGGGGTGGGAGAGGGGTCACGACCCCCTCCCACCCCCCTACTCGGCCTAGCGCTAACGCATGCAGTGCGCTTGGTTGATAGGCGCAGTGCAGATTTTTCTGTTTTTCCAACAATAGGACGCACACAACCCGAGAGCCACACCCTAAGATAGATAGGGAGGCGACGGGGTGTGACAGACTCGCCTACGCATGCGGCGCCGCGGCACACCGCATCGTCGCCTGCTCCGGCTCGTTCCAGGCTCAGCCTCGCAGGGGGGTGGGGAGGGGGTCACGACCCTCCTCCCACCCCCTGCTTGGCCTTGCGCTAACGCACGCAGTGCACTTGGTTGACAGGCGCAGTGTGGACATTTGTGTTTTTCCAACAATAGGACGCACGCAACCCCAGAGCCACAACCCTAAGATAGATAGGCAGGCGACGGGGTGTGACGGACTCGCCTACACATGCGGCGCCGCGGCACGCCGCGTCGCCCCCTGCTCCGGCTCATTCCAAGCTCGGCCTCGCAGGGGGTGGGGAAGGGGGTCTCGACCCCCTCCTACCCTCCTGCTCGGCCTCGCGCTAACGCACACAATGCGCTAAGTACAGGGAATACAAGAGCAATACAAATCTATAGGCAACTAAAAAATGGGCCCCCAACCCCCCCCCCACCTTACCATACAAACAATAAAAAAACCAACTGTAGGACGCAGCTTTAGGCAAAATAGTGCTATATCATAAAGCAATGCAATTTCGGGATATACACATGAATACAGGGTCTGCGGCAAGTGCAGCAAAAAAATACAGGTGCAGCACAAACTTGTAGACAAATGAAGTGCTTTTTGTTCGACGAAGAAGTTCGGCATCACATGCAATGTAGTTTATGGGACATGTATGATACATATAGGCATGATAAAGGCCAGTTCACACAGAACGTGGTCATCAACAAAATAAAAATATATATACTATATGAGTTATTTGTATAAAATACACATACACATACAAATTCGTCCATATATGCTGTTGCAAAAAGAAGACAAAAACACAACAACAGAGAATAAGTCTTTTCATACATTATCTACCTTAGACAGCACAGAATACACAACATGAACCCTAGTTCTTGTCCATACACAGGCTTTTACCCAGTAGAAACAATGCCAAATGACTGTTACTGCATCTACGATTGTGACAGGGAAGTAAGCCCGAGGTCCGCAATCAGATCTCGTAGCTCAAGCGGCATGTCTTCACAATACAACATGTTTGAAGGATTGAACATCAGCTGGAACATGTACTCCGCCTTCCAATCTTCAACAGCAGGCTGAAAAAAGAAAATAAAAAAATGCAGACCAGTGATTAAAAAAGTTTGTCATAAAGAACAAAAAGTGAAAAAGTAAAATAATAATAAAAGTAACAAGAAAAAGAAGAAAATAGAGAAGGTGTTACGTCGGATTTGTTAATTTTCTCAACTAGACGTTGGCCGCCATACAACTGCGTCACCCTCAGAACGTAGATTCTGCACTCGTTTGGTCCCTGCGCTGGCACGACCGGGTAAGTGGGCTTCTCTGCCAACTTAACCCAGTCAGGGTGGTTCTTAGATTTATACATGTTTTCACCATAAATCACCTTCAGTAGCTGAGTCATCCTCCTCATCTAGCAAAAAAAGGAAGCACAAAGTAAAAATAACACACATCACAGATCAAATTACTATTCATACGAACCAAAAATGCAAAGTTGTTCTCAACGTATAGACAGTCCCTCTTTTAAATGCACGTGACGTCATTTCCTTTTATCTCCTTTTTTACACAGATTAGGGGGTGTGTGAGAAAATGTAGTTCTGTCATGCATATGTTGCAGTGCACTACATAAACAAGTGTGGTTCTATGTGTGCTAACATTGCATGTGCAGTTTATAAAAAAATACAGTAGAAGAAACACAAAAAGCTTTGCACTTGGCAAGAATAAATGACATACCACTTCAGTGCAATGTACGTGGTAGTCAGTCCTGCGCCACTTTGTCATGTCATCAGGATGGCCAGTATACTTCCTAGTGTCATGGATATCAAACGTCTGGTGATGCTGGTTCATTGTGTATCAGGAATAATGACCATCCTTGGAGCACGGCATCATAATCTGTTCACATCAGAAAAACAAAAATGAAATGAAAAGTTCTTTCGACACGTAGCACTAGGACCACTGTTCAAAAAATAACTATAAAAAATAAATGCAACAAACCAGAAAATAAATGACAGAAAACAATGGACTTACCAGTTTTGTGTCCAACAGGTTTACGTCATCGCTCACAAAAACCTTGAACTACTTAACTGCATCTTCTAAAACAAACGAGCTATGCACAACTGGCAACACAGGGTTTCCTTCATCATCTCTCTTTGCAAATGTTTCAATTTGAAGAACATACTGCATAGAAAAAGAACAAAAAAAGGACATGAAAAAAGAATAAACCATGCATGTAGGCATGGACATGAAAAAACCAGTACAACAGGAAAAATGACAGCACACTTTACCGTGATAAATAAAGGTGAAAGTAGAACACGTTCACCAGAATGATAAACTAAACCCAATTCAAGGTCTTGCTTCCAGTACTTGATGACAAAATCCATGAGATACGAATCCATTAAAGCTCCTTTGCCAAATATATTATAGATATAGTCAACAGTGTAAGTATCAACATCACCAAAAGGACTATTCACCATAAAGAACGCGTTCCTGCAGCAAACATACTCAGATGAGATCAATAAAATTAAAATTAAAAACAAAACACACGAAAAGGATTAAGGGCACACACATAAAACTTACTCCTGGTATTTGTTTACAAAATCTTTGCTGAGAACAAGATCCTTTATTTTCCTCACCTCATCAATATATTTGTACCTCGGAGGCTTCAATTTCTCTATAGGGCATCTCAAATTAAAAGCCCTCTCACCTGCCCTCTTGTTCGAAAATACTTCAACCTCATCCACACGAGGACGATTAATTGCTGCACTCCTAGTCCTAGTGACGCGTGGACACGGCATAACGAAATCATCATCATCAACATCAAATACATCACGTGGAGAGCTAGGTCGAGAAACACTTCCACCATCAGGTCCAGATGCCACAACTGTGTTCAAACCATCTCCAGCCAAAGAACCAGAATTATCTGGAGAGATTTCAATGGCACAATCCTCCACAACCACCTCAGAACCCTGGGATTCGAACAGTGACGTACATACTTCATGAAGCCCCCCATCAAAACCTAAAAACATGTAGAAAAAACATGGAAACACTCAGCACAAAATACAAAACCAAAAAACATGTAATACATCTCATTAATATAAAAAATGCAGTTCACTAAAGAATAGATGTAACATCCCAAATTTTCAATTTAGAATGTTATACATTAGGTCATCATGCATATCATATTTTATTTTACTTTTGGTTTTGATCCTAGAAAATCCTAAGCAACTCAAGGACCCATGGAGAGAGTTGGGGATTTCGTTATTTACATATTTGAGTTTTCTCAAATTATGTAAACAGGATCATTTGATTTTATTTATTTTATCATCAATTATTTATATTACAAAAATATGAGAGCGGGAATAAAATGACTTTCCCAAAATATAGAAATATTAAGGATTTAATAAAAAATCAAATAAGACTTATTTCGGAGTTTTTCGGTATTTTTATTTGAATTTAGGAAAATGCGCATTTTTCAAAGTTGTAGTTTGGGCCCAGATAAATGTTCACTTTATCGGGCTTGATTTTAGAAACCCGGGAAAATTAATTTTGTGATTTTTGGAGTCCGTTTAGTATTTCTTTTTATTTTTCATCCGAGTGGAATTATTAAAAAAAACGCGGAACCGACTATGGGCCGTACTCGGCTAAGGCCTTTATAAGCTGCCGCCCTAGCCCGAAAGCCCAGCCGCCCCAGCCGAAACCCTAACCCTAGCCCAGCCCCGCCGCCGCCGCCGCCGCCCGCCGCCGGAGATGCGCGCCGCCCGAGGTTCGCCGCCGCCTTGTTTTCCGTGCTGTTTAAAAAAATCGTCATTTTTCTTTTTCGTCGGATTTTTTCGCGGTTATTTTCTGATCGCGATTTCTGATCCGATTTTCGTTTTAGTATAACTTTTCACTCGTTTATCGGAATCAGGCGATTCAAGCGCCTGGAGTTTCGTCTCGAAACCCTCTTTCCGAATAATCAACTTAAACATGTTTTTGCTACTGTAAAATTTGCCGTAGATCCAGATTACTAGAACGAAGTTGTTTTCTTTCGCCGTTTGATTTCTTTTGCTTCGTTCGATTTGATTCTTTTTGCCAACCAGGGTTCTTAAGTTGAACTTTCTGGTTAGATCTTCTATTTGAGTTTTACCTGTGCATTAGATGAGTACTTATTGTATGCTTGTGTGTTTGTCTGCGATAGAATACCCGGAGTGCGCCGCCTGTTACTTCGAATCTCTAGGTTTCGCAGATCATCAGCAAGGCAAGTAACACTTTGATCATACCTTTTTCTACAACCCAGTTTTATTGCATTAGATCAATCCTCACACATTGCATGATTAGGATCTAATTAAATTGTGGGATGGGAAGTAGATGAGGTAGTACATATTACCTGTTTATTATCAAACCTTTGGGAGTTACTTCTACATTTGCTTATTATGCCATGCTATGCTATAGAAGTGGATTGGGTGAGTGAAATCCATGACAGATGTGAGATTGATAATTAATGGTTTATCTAAGGTGGCAACTTAAACACACATCTGGGTGGATTGAGGCACCTAGGGTTTCCAGGACTTGCCTGTTTTTCTTTTGGACCGCCACCCAGGCTCAAAGGGATCATGAGATTATTCATACTAGAACCTTCCGTGTGCAGCCACAAGCCATTATGGGCTCTAGCATAGTTGACTAAGTTGTGCGAACTCTTACAGTGGTAGACTAGCAGATGTAGGGGATGTAGGTGGTACGGTCTACCCGATCGTAAGGTGCTAGCGCTTCTGAAAGACTATGTCTCGGTCATCCGTCTTCTCAAACACCCTGTAGTGCGAGAAACCAAATGGAGGCGATCGAGTCTTGTGGGGAAAAGTGCGCAAACCTCTGCAGAGTGTAATAAACTAATCATGATTAGCCGTGTCCCCGGTTATGGACATCTTGAGTATCTAGTACTTGGATTTTCATGTGAATCTCAACATGTTACTCTAAAGTTAATTTTGTTGGGTTTAATGATGTTACTTTAATTGGGATTGAGAATGCTGTCAACCATTCTCAATGTTTAACAACCACCATTATAGTAATTAAATTTATTCCTTTGAAGTAGGGAAAAATTGGCTTTACGCAAAAACTGTAACCATAGAGCTTTCCACCAGCCAAATATGCATATAGTATAGCTGTTGCATTCCATTACTCTCTATGTGTTACCTTGCCAGCATATTCCATGTGCTGACCCGTTTTCGGGCTGCAACGTTAATGTTGCAGACTTTTCAGACGACGATTAAGGAGTTTTTAGGTCGTGGTTCTATACTCAGTGATGCCGTTGGAGTTGATGGACTCACTTATCTTCCAAGCCTTCCACTGTTATCGTTATTAGATGGCCTTAAGCCATATTTATTGTAATAAGCTCTCTTTTGAGACACTCGATGTAATAAATGTGTGATTGCTACTCTGCTATAAATCCTCCGAGTACTGTGTGGTGTCAGCATTACTGATCCAGGGATGACACCGGAGCACAGAGATCAGACTGTTTGAGGTCTGGTCGCTACAGAGATGGTATCAGAGCACACGCTGACTGTAGGACACGACCACTAAGCTAAAGACCTAGATCACTACTCACTGTATTCTCTTCTGACTTCTCATCTTTTCTACTCTCTAGGATGGCGGATGCAAGGAACAAGTTCGCACAACCAGATGAAGATACACCCTTTGGATGCCACTTGAAGCAAGTCACTAGATACCTGAACATAGGAGTACCAAGCTTCACGTGAATCTACAATGCCACTTTACCTGAAGAAGAGCGCTGGATGATTCAAGTTCAAGTTCCAGGAAGGACGTTCATGCCAGTCACTGAGCCCATAGAGTTTTCTTTTGATGCACCAACTTGGAGTCTAGGAAAGAGTATGGCAGCTCACATAGCCATGGGACGCATTGGAGAAGTCTACCGCAAGGATCTTAAGGATACTATCTACCAGATTTGTGGGTGCCGAGATGAACACTGGGAGATGATTAGCACCAGGAAGGATAGATCAATCGCAGCTATTATCCAGGAGTTAAACCAGCACATTCGACGACAGGAGAATCGGATGTGCGCCGACATGATAGATCTGAAGAAGGCTAAGACTAGAATCAAGGAACTGGAGGAAGAACTCAAGGCTACACGTGAAGATTATGAAGAAGAAATTGAAGTATTGGTGGATAAGAATGCCGACCTAACTATGAAGATAGCGGTATTTATGGGAGGCCCTATGCCCATAGATGAAGACGAAGAACCTAAGGAGATTAGCCAGGAAGACTACATCATCATTGACGGCACCGACTCGGAACAAGATAGTAGTAATAATGACTATGTTGATGAAGCAGGAGCAGATATCATGGAGTCTACAACCGTAGAATATTTCTAGTAGACCACCTCATCAGTAGTAGTAGTCCACCATGTAAATACAGTAGTCCGAGCACTTTGCGATAGTTAGATCGATTATATGCCTTTGTTTGATTGATTGAAGTGAATTGTGTGCTTTTGCCTCATGTGCATATGGGTAGTGTTTTCTCTTTAGACCCCCTCTATTCTTATATCTCATCTTTTCTAAACCTTAGATGCCTCCGAGACGTGACCCCGGATTTGCCTTTCCGCCGGAGCTCGCCCAGTTGATCCAGCAGCAGAACACCTTGATGAAG
Organism: Triticum dicoccoides; assembly: GCF_002162155.2. Classification (NCBI taxonomy): domain Eukaryota; kingdom Viridiplantae; phylum Streptophyta; class Magnoliopsida; order Poales; family Poaceae; genus Triticum; species Triticum dicoccoides. The sequence continues at coordinate 424,453,621 of NC_041392.1, read as the reverse complement.
TTGCTAGTTCAGAATCAGAATCAGGGGAACAATAACAACAACCCACCACCACCACCACCTGTTGACCACTTAGCCCATTTTCTTAGGCTAAATCCGCCGGTGTTTTCCAGTAGCACCGAGCCGATAGTAGCAGATGATTGGCTCCGCAAGATAGCTAGGGAGTTGACCACATCAGGATGCACAGATGTGGAGAAGGTTAAGTTTGCCGCACATCAGTTAGAAGGACCCGCAGCATCCTGGTGGGAGAATTTCACAGCCACTTTCCCAGTTGACACTGTCACATGGGACCAGTTTCAGCAGGCTTTTCGTACTGCCCATGTTTCAGCAGGAGTAATGGTCATGAAGAAGCGTGGGTTTCGTAACTTGCGCCAAGGAGGACGGATAGTTGGAAGTATGTGGAGGAGTTTAGTAAGCTAGCACGTATGCCCCAGATGACGTTGCTACGGATGCAGCTAAGCAGGAGAAGTTTCTGGAAGGACTGAATGATGAGTTGAGTATGCAGTTGATGGTAGCCACCTTCAACAACTACCAGGAGTTGGTAGACCGTGCTCTTATGATTGAAGGGAAGCAGCAGCAAATTGAGAACCGCAAGAGGAAGTATGGACAAGGAAAGTATAATTCAGGAGCTCAGCAGAAGCCACGTTTTACCCCTAGGCCGGGAGGACATTTTCAGCATACCCATGGAGTAGGTAGCTCGCACAATCACAATGGCACCAAGAATGGTAATGGGAATGGAGGAAGCAATGGACATAACCGCAACACCCCATCAACCCCAGCCAAGAAGGACTTGAGCCATGTCACTTGTTATAAGTGTTCGAAGCCAGGACATTATGCAAATGAATGTCCTGAAGGCCAAAATGGCAATGGAAGTTCTGGGAAGAAGCCGAACCCTTTCAACAGGGGACAGGTGAACCACGTTAGCATGGAGGAGGTTGAAGCTCAGCCCGATGCAGTAATAGGTAAGTTTTTGGTTAAGTCATTTACTGCACTCGTTCTTTTTGATACTGGTGCATCGCATTCATACATCTCAAGGGGATTTGTGGATAAGTATAACCTACCAACCCAAGCCCTTAGGTCACCCATGTTAGTAACCTCGCCAGGAGCAGAATATGTGGCTAGTCTATGGTGTGATCGGTTACCATTAAGGATTGGTAACTATGTTTTTCCCTCAGACCTAATAGTATTGGAATCTTAAGGATTGGATGTGATATTAGGCATGGATTGGTTATCAAAGTATGAAGGGAATATTGAGTGTGCTAGTAAGTCAATTTTGCTTACCACACCAGAAGGGAGAAGGATCAAGTATGTATCCCGGCATGTACCAAAGAGGACACAAGTAAATTCCTTATCAGGAGTTGTGCAGGAGGAAGTACCAGTGGTAAAGGATTTTCCTGATGTATTTCCCGAAGAGTTGCCAGGCATGCCACTGGATAGAGACATTGAGTTTTTGATTGAGCTATTGCCAGGCACTGGGCCAATATCAAAGAGACCATATAGGATGCCAGCAAAGGATTTGGTGGAAATTAAGAAGTAGATTAAGGAGTTACTGGATAAGGGATATATTCGCCCAAGTTCTTCGCCTTGGGGATCACCAGTACTTCTAGTAGAGAAGAAGGATGTATCGTTAAGAATGGTTGTTGATTATCGAGGATTGAACGAAGTAACGATCAAGAACAAGTACCCACTACCAATGATCAACGATCTGTTTGATCGGTTGCAAGGAGCTAAAGTGTTTTCCAAGATCGATTTGCGATCAGGATACCACCAGTTGAAGATTCGAGAACAGGATATACCTAAGACAGCATTCACCACAAGATATGGACTATATGAGTAATACCGTTATGTCATTTGGACTGACTAACGTGCCTGCCTATTTTATGAACATGATGAACAAAGTGTTTATGGAGTTTTTGGATAAGTTCGTCATGGTTTTCATTGATGATATCCTGGTTTATTCGAAGAATGAAGAGGAGCATAAGGAGCATTTGCGTTTGGCACTTGGAAAGCTCAGAGAACATCAATTATATGCCAAGTTCAGCAAATGTGAATTTTGGTTGAAGGAAGTAGGATTCCTCGGACATGTTATATCTGGAGAAGGTATAGCAGTAGATCCCACTAAAGTTGAAACCGTGACCAAGTGGGAAGCCCCAACTACCGTTGGAGAGATCCGGAGTTTTCTTGGACTCGCAGGATACTACCGGAAGTTGATTGAGAATTTCTCAAGGATCGCGAAACCTATGACGGAGTTGCTGAAGAAGGATACTAAGTGCAAATGGACTGAGGAGTGTGAGGCAAGTTTTCAGGAGTTGAAGAAACGCTTGGTTACCTCACCAGTGTTGATTTTGCCAGATCAAACCAAGAATTATGAGGTGTATTGCGACGTTTCATGTCGAGGACTTGGAGCAGTGCTTATGCAGGAAGGGAGAGTTGTTTCATATGCTTCACGACAACTGAAGCCTCACGAATTGAATTATGCTATGCATGATTTGGAGTTAGCAGCCGTAGTGCATGCATTGAAGACATGGAGACATTTCCTCATTGGAAATCATTGTGAGGTGTACACGGATCATAGGAGTCTGAAGTACATTTTCACGCAGAAGGAGTTGAACCTCAGACAAAGGAAATGGTTGGAGCTCATCAAGGATTATGATATGAAATTACATTATCATCCCGAAAAAGCTAATGTAGTAGCTGATGCATTAAGCCGCAAGAGCCATGTCAATACGTTAATGACGGGAGAAATACGCAAGGAGTTAGCAGAAAATCTTCGTGAGCTATGTTTAGAAATAGTTCCGAGAGGCTATGTGGCAGTGTTGGAAATTTAGTCAACTTTGATGGATAGAATCAGAGAAGCTCAGAAAACTGACAAGGAGATTGCTTCTATAAAAGAGAAAATGAGCCAAGGAAAAGCTAAGGGATTTCGTGAGGATGAGCATGACACCCTATGGTTTGAAGACCGTGTTTATGTACCCAATAACCCAGAAATCAGGAAGTTGATTCTGCAAGAGGCACATGATTCACCGTATTCGATTCACCCAGGAAATACCAAGATGTATTTGGATTTGAAGGATATTTTCTGGTGGACCGGAATGAAGAAGGATATGGCGGAGTATGTAGCAGTTTGTGACGTATGTCAAAGAGTAAAGTCAGAGCATCAGAAGCCAGCAGGATTGTTGCAGCCATTGCCGATACCCGAATGGAAGTGGGATAAGCTAGGCATGGATTTTATCACGGGATTACCAAGAACTCGTTCAGGCTATGACTCGATTTGGGTCGTAGTTGATCGATTGACGAAGGTAGCACATTTCATCCCAGTAAAGACCACTTACACCAGTGCTAAGTTGGCAAAGATATACATGACCAGGATCGTATGTTTGCATGGAGTTCCGAGGAGTATTGTATCAGATAGAGGAACCTAGTTTACCTCAAAGTTCTGGAAGCAGTTGCATGAGACTTTGGGTACTAGGCTAGAATTTAGTACAGCTTTTCATCCGCAGACAGATGGACAGACCGAGAGAGTCAATTAGATTTTGGAGGATATGCTGAGAGCTTGTGCGCTAGATTATGGATCTAGTTGGGACGATAATTTGCCATACGCAGAGTTCTCTTACAATAATAGCTATCAGACCAGTTTGAAGATGGCCCCTTTCGAAACTTTGTACGGAAGGAGGTGAAGGACACCGTTGTCATGGGACGAAGTTGGAGACCGCCAGTTGTTTGGACCAGATTTGATTAAGGAGTCTGAACAGAAGGTGAAGTTGATTCGCGATAGGCTAAAGGTAGCCCAGTCCAGGCAGAAGAGCTACGCAGATTCTAAACGCAAGGAGACAGTTTACGAAGTCGGAGACAGAGCTTATCTTTGAGTATCCCCACTTCGAGGGATTAAGCGCTTTGGAGTTAAGGGGAAGTTAGCGCCACGATTTGTAGGACCATATCGAGTTTTGGAGCGTATGGGAGAAGTGGCTTACAAGTTGGAATTGCCAGAAGGATTAACAGGAGTTCATGATGTGTTCCACGTTTCTCAGTTGAAAAAGTGTCACGCGGAGATGGCTGACATACCTTTGAGAGACACAATGCCATTAGAAGCAATTCAGTTGGATAACAATTTGACCTATGAGGAAAAACCAGTCAAGATTCTTGAGTTTGCCAGCCGAGTTACTCGTAGCAAGGTTAGCAAGTTTTGCAAAGTTCAGTGGAGCCACCACATGGAGGATGAAGCCACCTGGGAGCGAGAGGAAGATTTTCTCAAAGACCACCCTCACCTATTTTCTAGCCAACCCGAATCTCGAAGGCGAGATTCATCTTAAGTGGGGTAGGTTTGTAACATCCCAAATTTTCAATTTGGAATGTTATACATTAGGTCATCATGCATATCATATTTTATTTTGCTTTTGGTTTTGATCCTAGAAAATCCTAAGCAACTCAAGGACCCACGGAGAGAGTTGGGGATTTCGTTATTTACATATTTGAGTTTTCTCAAATTATGTAAACAGGATCATTTGATTTTATTTATTTTATCAACAATTATTTCTATTACAAAAATATGAGAGCGGGAATAAAATGACTTTCCCAAAATATAGAAATATTGAGGATTTAATAAAAAATCAAATAAGACTTATTTCGGAGTTTTTCGGTATTTTTATTTGAATTTAGGAAAATGCGCATTTTTCAAAGTTGTAGTTTGGGCCCAGATAAATGTTCACTTTATCGGGCTTGATTTTAGAAACCCGGGAAAATTTATTTCGTGATTTTTGGAGTCCGTTTCGTATTTCTTTTTATTTTTCTTCCGAGCGGAATTATTTTAAAAAAACGCGGAACCGACTATGGGCCGTACTCGGCCAGGACACCGCCGGCCGAGGCCTTCATAAGCCGCCGCCCCAGCCCGAAAGCCCAGCCGCCCCAGCCGAAACCCTAACCCTAGCCCAGCCCCGCCGCCATCGCGGCCGCCGCCGCCGGAGTTGCGCGCCGCCCGAGGTTCGCCGCCGCCTTGTTTTCCGTGCTGTTTAAAAAAATCGTCGTTTTTCTTTTTCGTTGGATTTTTTCGCGGTTATTTTCTAATCGCGATTTCTGATCCGATTTTCGTTTTAGTATAACTTTTCACTTGTTTATCGGAATCAGGCGATTCAAGCACCTGGAGTTTCGTCTCGAAACCCTCTTTCCGAATAATCAACTTAAACATGTTTTTGCTACTGTAAAATTTGCCCTAGATCCAAATTACTAGAACGAAGTTGTTTTCTTTCGCCGTTTGATTTCTTTTGCTTCGTTCGATTTGATTCTTTTTGCCAACCAGGGTTCTTAAGTTGAACTTTCTGGTTAGATCTTCTATTTGAGTTTTACCTGTGTATTAGATGAGTACTTATTGTATGCTTGTGTGTTTGTCTGCGATAGAATACCCGGAGTGCGCCGCCTGTTACTTCGAATCTCTTGGTTTCGCGGATCATCAGCAAGGCAAGTAACACTTTGATCATACCTTTTTCTACAACCCAGTTTATTGCATGATTAGGATCTAATTAAATTGTGGGATGGGAAGTAGATGAGGTATTACATATTACCTGTTTATTATCAAACCTTTGGGAGTTACTTCTACGTTTGCTTATTATGCCATGCTATGCTAGTAGACGTGGATTGGGTGAGTGAAATCCATGACAGATGTGAGATTGATAATTAATGGTTTATCTAAGGTGGCAACTTAAACACACATCTGGGTGGATTAAGGCACCTGGGGTTTCCAGGACTTGCCTGTTTTTCTTTTGGACCGCCACCCAGGCTCAAAGGGATCATGAGATTATTCATACTAGAAACTTCCGTGTGCAGCCACAAGCCATTATGGGCTCTGGCATAGTTGACTAAGTTGTGCGAACTCTTACAGTGGTAGACTAGCAGATGTAGGGGATGTAGGTGGTACGGTCTACCCGATCGTAAGGTGCTAGTGCTTCTGAAAGACTATGTCTCGGTCATCCGTCTTCTCAAACACCCTGTAGTGCGAGAAACCAAACGAAGGCGATCGAGTCTTGTGGGAAAAAGTGCGCAAACCTCTGCAGAGTGTAATAAACTAATCATGATTAGCCGTGTCCCCGGTTATGGACATCTTGAGTATCTAGTACTTGGATTTTCATGTGAATCTCAACATGTTACTCTAAAGTTAATTTTGTTGGGTTTAATGATGTTACTTTAATTGGGATTGAGAATGCTGTCAACCATTCTCAATGTTTAACAACCACCATGATAGTAATTAAATTTATTCCTTTGAAGTAGGGAAAAATTGGCTTTACGCAAAAACTGTAACCATAGAGCTTTCCACCAGCCAAATATGCATATAGTATAGCTGTTGCATTCCATTACTCTCTATGTGTTACCTTGCCAGCATATTCCATGTGCTGACCCGTTTTCGAGCTGCAACGTTAATGTTGCAGACTTTTCAGACGATGATTAAGGAGTTTTTAGGTCGTGGTTCTATACTCAGTGATGCCGTTGGAGTTGATGGACTCACTTATCTTCCAAGCCTTCCGCTGTTATCGTTATTAGATGGCCTTAAGCCATATTTATTGTAATAAGCTCTCTTTTGAGACACTCGATGTAATAAGTGTGTGATTGCTACTCTGCTATAAATCCTCCGAGTACTGTGTGGTGTCAGCATTACTGATCCAGGGATGACACCGGAGCACAGAGATCAGACTGTTTGAGGTCTGGTCGCTACAATAGAATGCAGCCCAACTATCTACATCAATGCAGTCCACTTGTCTACAGCAACAAGGAACAATTGTATACAGCTCACTTGCCCAAAAAAATTAAATACAACTCACTAACACAACAAAAAAATATACACATCCATTCTAAATCACGCACTTAACTAAACAAACTAGTAAAAAAAGCGGGTAAGAAGCGGAAGGAAGCAGTAGACAAAAAAATAAAGAAGGGAGGATAAAGAAGTTCACTAAAACAACCTTTATCTTCAAAAATTAAAAGTGATGCTAAATCAAGGCAATACTTTCTCGATGTGAGCCAACTATAGAGCATGGCCTTTCTGATGTAGCCAATGTGCTCCACCCCAAACTGAGCAACTCGAACACCATCCAAAGTCTGCAAGAATTGAAACATATAGAATCCACAATCATGCCTGCAATAAAAGAATAAAAAACATCAGTTTGACAAAATGAAATAAAAAAATTGAGCAGTATGGTGGAGAGGGGCTATATGGAACACACCCATTTGGCTGCATTGGGACAATGACATGTTTCAACACAAATTCATCAAGTGTAGGAGGATTTAGCGGCTCATCAGAACTTGAGTTACCTTCTTTCCATGCATGCTTGATATTTTTAACCATCCACCTAAAAACCATGATCGCAATACACAATAATAAGCAACCCCATCCCTCATCTCTAGCGGATCAAAGGTTGCAAAAAGAACCTGTTCAAAGAACGAAAAATAAATAAAATTATTATAAGAAGAAGAAACAGAACACTATAAAAACAAACACACAAAATATAGTACATAAAAACATTACTTACCATATCCTTTTTATCAACACGCTCCTCAGCTTTTGAAGAGAACATCATTTTACCACTCGTGCCTATAGTACCACCATTCCAAATATTTGTCTGCCAAAACAAAACCAAAAATCAAATAGTGCTCAAATGAAAACAGGTCGTCGCACGAAATCAGAAAATAAAATAAAAAAACAAAACAAAAATTTCTGCATTCTTACACAAATATGGTACGGGGCAACCATTGTCGGAGATCCCTTAAGCTTATCTACCAGCAAAGAAACCCCATGATCTACAAGGTTTGTAGTGAGCATCCCTTTATCCCAAAAAGATTGACCAACTTTGCTAATGGTAATACCAGCCATCTGAGTTTTAAAAGCAATCATGTCCCTGAATTTTTTAAGAAAAACTAAAACATAAGATACTAAAAAAATATAAACAAAGAAAAAAGGTAAAATTCCAAAATTAGAAAATACATATGAACAAAACCATTTCTAAAAAACCATACTTCTTATTCTTGTCCTTCCGAACCCTCGTAAGGATAATTCAAATGGATGATGCACGGGAAGAGCAGTTGAATATACAAACATTGTCGACAAAAGCAATGAGAAATACAAAAAAGGACGGCATGATATAATTCACATATATGACGCTTGGCTAAACAACATGGCATTGCATAATTCACATATATAATGCCTTGCAACAAAATAGCATTGCATAATTCACATATATAATGTCTTGCAACAAGATGGAATTGCATAATTCACATATATGGTAATTAGAGACTAAACAGGTGGCATTCACACAAAGCATGTCTAAACTAAGCAAATGACATAGCAATGCAAGATACCATACGCACGGTATGAGCAACATAACCCTGCCAAGTTAGAGCATGCACCTCGCGGGGGGGGGGGGGATAGGACTGGTCATCTGTCTCTGAATCCTTCTCCGAGGAGCTATCTGTAACCAGCAAGACATGCGCTTTGTCAGATAGCATTGTCTGCTCTGAAGACCTTGTTCCACTCCAAATTTTCCCATGACTATGCCGAATGGCTGATGCACAGGAAGAGTAATTGAATGTACTAAAATTGTTGACAAGTTTAACACGTAATAAAAAATGATGTCATGATATAATTCACATATAAGATGACTGGCTAACCAGGGTGGCATTGCAAAATTCACATATATGATGCCTGGCTAAACAATATGGCATTGCATGATTCACATATATGATAAAGAAACTAAATAGATGGCATTGACACAAATCATGTCTAAACTAAGCAGATGACATTTTTGATGTATACAGTCAGCAATGCAAGGCACCATATGCATGATATTACCAACATCAACATGCCAAGTTAGAGCGAAGACCTCATGGGGTAAATAGGAGTGGTCTTCTGCTTCTGAATCCCCCTCAGAACAGTTATCTACCTCTTGATTACAATCCGAAATGGGTGGAGGGGGGGTTGCCTTTGCGCCCACCATGAAGCGACGTCTGCATGAAATTTTATTGCCACGCAAGGCTCGTCTCTTTTGCTCTACATGTTCAGTTCCATTGTGTACAATAGCTGACATGCATAGGAATAAAACATAGTGTGATTATGTAAGGAGTTCATGCACAAATCTAGAGTGATGGTAGCAAACTGTGGATAGACCCAAAACCAGTGATATCAGGCAGATAATAGCTTTAGTTAAAAAATACAAATAATGGCTCCTTTAATGTTTGTTTGCACCCAACATGAAACTCATAGTAGACACCCGAGATTAACGAGATAGTGGACAGATAGTACTGATTGCTGCCCCAATATGTACCCCACAACCATTTAAAAACTCAAGTTTCAGCATAAGTTTGGACCTGACTCGGAGTATAATAGGTGAACACGACAATAAAGTAGCATGTCATCATATTAAGTGATGCATAACATAAGCAGACACGGAAGAGTGCGACCTCTCTTGCGGACCCGTGTAGTCCTCAAGGTCATCTGCTCAGTTGATGATGGTAATGCAGTTGCCGTGGCTGCCAGCAGCAGGGAAGAAGATCTGAGGCGGCAAAAGACAGTCTGGAGAGCGGATCCCTGTTGTGGTGAACCCTTCCGTCGGTGGAGCAGCTGAGTTGGGGTGGAACACAGCACCACAAGAGCAGGACAAACCAGAGAAGGATTTCTTTGACACATATCTGTAATAGAAGTAATTTTGTAAGGGCTTGTTTGAATTTGAGGATTCTAACAATGCAGGGATAGGAAATAGATAGGAATAGGATAGGAACGCAGGTGCAAAACAGAGAGTTTAAAAACACAGGATTTCTGCCAATCTAGGTGTTTGGTTCCTGAGAAGGCCAGAGAAGCTCCTGAGAAGCTGCCCGATTGAGCCCTAGAACGGCGATGCAGACACGCATCCCGGCATCCTCGCCTGGATGGGGAGTTGCGCCTGGTGAGCGGCGGCCACTGCGCATGGCCCTTGCGTCCTGCAGTTCCTCAATGGTCTTGGTGATGAACTCCTAAGTTGTGGGCACTCCTTGCCTTGTGTTCTCCTAAGGGAAACGTGCCGCGAAGCACGCCTCCAAGTGGTGACCAAGCGCCTCCCTCGTGATGTTGGCAAAGTCTGAGGCCCTCCAGAAGAGAGCCCCCGAGACCTGCCCGAGAGGGGCACTGGGCACGCCTTCCTATGCGATGGAGGGAGACGGGCGCCGATCCTGACGAGGCCCTTCATGGCGTAGCTGCTTCTTCTTCTTCGGGGTGGCCTTAGGAGGGCGCTCTCCCTAGACGTCGGGGTCATCGATTGCTGCAGCTTGGAAGGCATGCTCGAGGGAGCACACCGCGTCTCTTTATTCGCATGGTACTGTGATGATTGCGCCGCTTCCCGGCATCTTGAGGACATTGTAACCGTGATGGGTCACTGCCATGAACTTGGCCAGGGTCGGATACCTGAGGATGGCGTTGTACGGCGGGTGGATGTAGGCGATATCGAAGTCGATGAGCTCGGTGCGGTAGTTGTTGCGTTCTCCGAAGGTGACAGGGAGGCGGACATGCCCGATCGGGGTAGTTGAGCCGTCAGTCACTCCTGAGAAAGGCTTGGTAGGCTAAAGCTGGTCATACGACACTTGAAGGTTGTCAAACGTGTCGACGGACAGGACATTGATCCCTGCGCCGCCGTCGATGAGGGTCTTGGTAACTTGCACATTGCTGATGACTGGCGAACAGAGCATTGGGAGAATGCCTGCAGTAGCCGCGCACTTGAGCTGATCTGCTGAACTGAACATGATGGGGCACCTGGACCATCTGAGCGGGCATGTGTCCTCGAGCTTGGGTAGAACTGCATTCACTTCACGAGCAAATTGTTTGAAGATCCGCTGCGAGGCTGGGGCTTGTCCTCCGCCCAAGATGCATGCGATAACGTGTGGCTCCTGGAAGCCCCCAGCCCCCTCGTCTTGATGGTGGTCGTCATTCCTTCTGGGTGGTGGCGATAGCGGAGGAAGGCCAACGTTGCCTTGAGGACGAGCCTCACGAGGCTGGTCCCCCCACACGTCCTCGCGAGGCTGATCCTGCCAGCGGTCCTCACGAGGCCGGTCGTGCCACTCCTGGCGTGGGCCACGGTCGTCCCAGCGTCCGCCGCCACGTCCTCCTCCTTAGTCGTAGCCCCGGTCGCCGCGCTCGGGGTGTCGGCCGAAGCGTCCTTCTCAGATGGCTCTGAGCTCTTGACAATCGTTGGTGTTGTGGGTATGCAGGTTGTGGAAGGCGCAGAATGGCCAGCTGCCCTTGGATGACTCTTGCTGGTCTCTGCCGCGCTTGGTGTCTGGCTCCACCGTGAGCACGGTTGCTCCCTTGCGCTTCACGTCCTTGGCCTTGGTATTCATCTCCTCCGGGTCCATAGAAGGGAGCTTGAGGTGGGAGAGGCGCCCCTCCTCAGCTCTTGCACACTTGGTCGTGATGTTGAACAGCTCCAAGGTCATGCATAGCTCCTCGTGGATGGCAAGCTCCTCCTTCATCTTGACGTCGTGGACACTGTTGGAGAAAGCCGAGATGATGGCCTCGTCAGTTACCTTGGGGATCTTGATTCGCGCACTGTTGAAGCGCTGAATGTACTTCTGCAGGGTCACTCCTGGTTATTGCTTTATGCGACGCAGGTCACCCGCGACCGAGGGGCGGTCGCAAGTGCCCTGGAAGTTGGCGATGAAGCGGTTGCGCACCTCGTCCCAGGAGGAAATTGAGCCTGGAGGCAGGTTCAGGAGCCACGAGCGGGGGGCCATCCTTGAGAGCCATGGGAAAACAATTCGACATGACTTTCTCGTCGCCGTTGACCGCCTCGATGCTCAGCTCATAGAGCTGCAGGAAATCCACGGGGTCGGGTGTGCCGTCGTAGCGAGGAGGCAGATCCAGCTTGAACTTGCCCGGCCAGGCGACGCTGCGCAGCTCGGGGGTGAAGGCGCGGCAGCCGGCCGTGGTCACCGGGGCCTGCCTCAGAGGTGGAGCTTGGCCTTCGCGCCCGTGCGCCGCCACGGACAGAGGCACGGGGCCTTGCCGCAGCAAATGATCCTAGCGCGGCGGAGTAAGGAGTGGCGGATCGTTCACTTGCGGTCGAGGGACTTCTTGACAGCTTCTTTCTTCACGCGCGGGCGCCGGGCGCGGTGGGTCGCATCATGGAGCCGCGTGCCTTGGCGCTAGGGCGCCGTCTTGGGGAAGAGGTGGCATAGGTGCTTCTTGAGCTGCCTCGCCTGTGGCTGACGGAGGATGAGGCAAAGAGTGGGACGGTGCAGGGGAGCCCCCTGCGGCGCGGACAAGCTCGGTGATGCCGTCAAGCCAGTCCTCGTATAGGTCGTCGACCGGGCGGTAGCGCAGGAGCTCATGCGCCATGAGGAGCATGGCCCGTGCGTCGGTGGGAACGCGACGAGCGTGAGATGACGAACCCGCAGGAGTAAGCGATGCAGTGGCGGTGCAGCCGTCCTTCCACACCGAGGGATGCAGCGAGGATGCTTGCTGCTCGTTCCCTGCCGGGCCGGTGGCGGCGTTTGCAGCAGGCGATGGAGAGCGTGGGGTGGCCCGCTGACAGGGGCCATCTGAGCAACGCAGGTGGCGAGGGCAGCCCAGCGCTCAGCACGGGCGTGACGTGCGTCCGCCATGGAGACGATGAAGCGATGTGATGCGAAACAACGGGAAGCAAGCTTTGGCGCACCCCTACCCGACGTGCCAAATGTCAGATCATTTTTGCGGCAAAACCCTTAAGGTTCGAACACTGGGGTGCGCGCGAAGATCTCCCCCCTATCGATCCGCTTCCTAACTTAGCCTAGATCTCATGAACTAACTCGACAAACTCGCAACACAAGGACACACGATTTATACTGGTTCGGGCTACTGTTGTGGTGTAATACCCTACTCCAGTGTGGTGGTGGATTGCCTCTTGGGCTGAGGCTGAACAGTACAAGGGGAAGAACAGCCTCCTCAGGTTGAGGTGTTCATGTGTGTGTCAGGACGCGGTCTAGGGTTTTGTTCTTGACCCCTCTCCTCTTCTCTCTCTCTCTCGTCCCTTCTCTTGTCTTGTCTCTCCCTCCTTGTCTCGTTTTCTATTCCTCCCTTTAGCTACGGTGGTGGCTAGTTCTATTTATAGAGGCCCTGGTACTCTCCCCAAATATTGAGCGAGAAGGGAGCCAACAACAGCCAATTTGAAAGGGGACAACTAGTACAAGCTATCCTGACAAAAGCAGTCTTCGCCTGCCAAAGGCTCTGGTGGTGACACCGTCTTGGGCTCCATGGTGACCTTCGTCTTGTCGTCCTTCCAGTCTTGGTCTCGTTGCACCAATATGGAAACATTTGCTTCATGCCTCGGTACTCCGCGCCTGCGCCTGCCCCCTTAGCAGCAAAGAGGAAACAAGGACGCTGCGCGCGCTAGCGCCCGCCTGGCGCCCGCCTGGTCTCGATCTTCATGGCTTACATCACGAGAACCTCACGAGGTTTGCCCGGCCTTGAACTCTCCGCCCCTCACGAGCCAGCCTGGTGAGGCCGCTCCTGAGGAGGTCTTGTGTCGTCCGCCTCGCGAGTTTTGGCCCCTTGCGAGGGTCTTGATTCCTTGTTGATGAAGATGGGCCGTGCAGGCCTGCCAGCAAAGCCACGCCGTGGGCCGTAGGCAGGCAAGTCTGGGGACCCCCATTCCTAGAACGCTGACAATTATCATATTGTTTGGAGTATATATGTCCGTTAGTAGATTTCAATATGAACTACTAGTACATACTCCAAACACTGATGCATATAGACGTATTTTAGAGTGTAGATTCACTCATTTTGCTCCGTATGTAGTCTGTATTGAGGCCATGTTTGGTTCACAAGTCCTAGGACTTTTTCTAGTCCCAACTAAAAAGTCCCTACTCCTTAAAAAGTCCCTCCCTATTTGTTTTCAGGACTAAAAAGTCCCTGGTCCCTCCCTAGAGGTTATTGAATGACCATGTTACCGCCAGTATACAGAAAAATAACAACCAAACAACACCATGGGGCGGCGGGGCAATGGGTGCAGGGAGGGGCACTGTTGGAAAAGTCCTAAAAAAGACTCTCCTTGAGCATCTTCTTCATTAAGTCCCAAAACGCAAGTTTTAGTCCCTAGTAGTCCCTCACGTTTGGTTAAAAAGTGTCTAAGAGGGACTTTTTCTAGTCCCTACACTAAAAAGTCCCTAGAAACAAACACCCCATGCATAAAGTTGAGACACTTATTTTGGAACGGAGGGAGTAAATATTTGCTATGATCTGTCAATCATTGAGATGCAATAGCATGCATGTTAGTCTCCTTTGTATTTGATGAAATGTTGCAACGGGTAACCTTGGACGCAAGATACATGTAGTAGAAGTGGGAAGCTTCATAGCATTGTACTATCTCGCTGATAAATTACAATACGTACTATACTAGTACTTCCTCTGTTCCTAAATATAAGTGTTTGTAGAGATTTCACCATGAACCACATACGGATGTATATAGATGCATTTTAAGTGTAGATTCATTCATTTTGTTCCATATGTAGTCCACCTAGTGGAATCTCTACAAAGACTTATATTTAGGAACGGAGGGAGTACTATGTAAAGAGTTAGGTGTCACACGGGGTCCATAAAATATGGTGATAGTGTGAGGTGGGCCATGTAATCACTGAGCCTGCGTGTTTTCACTGCTCTTGCACTCCTCCGCCATAAGAATGGAGAAAATTGTAATCTAGTAGTACCTCCTTTCGCCGAAAGTGTGGGACATCTAGCAGTCCTACCACCTCAGTTATAATGACCAATGAGCCATCAAATCACATAGACCCAACAGTAAGTTGGACGGACGAAGCAACCATCACTCTTGAATCTACTTCTCCCTTCAAGGCAAGCGCTAGTGAGAGGTCGCGTCCACTCTGCCCGGGCATGAATGCAACACCGATTCTGTGGAGCGACATTGACCGTTTCGGGCGGGAAGCGCACGCGGGCGATGGAGGGGCTTTGGGTGGGCCAGGCTGGTCAGGAATGGGCGTGGCAGCTGTCCGCCTGTCCCTACCGGATGCCCAGAAACGAGAGGATGCACTGACTCTCACGGCTAAAATCATAAACTACACACCATCTCTCGGTAGGAGTAGGTCGATCTGTCGCTCTCTCTAACACACACATGTTGTTAAACACACACACTCACACGCACACACCGGTTCATAGAATAGGAAAATCGTGCGAGTGCGAGGCCACATGAAGTGAGATAGAAATGGAGTACGTACAAGAAGCGAAGAGGTGACGAATATTCCGTCAAACCTCGACTGAGGAGTAGTACTCCCTCCGTCTAGGTGTTAAGTCATCTTACAGAAATCAGATATTCCCAAAATGTTTAGGCGTCGTCCATTAACTTCGCATCTCAATCCCATCCTGGCCTCGTTGCTAGTGAGCGTTGTTACTTAAGGAGCGTTTGGATCCTTAGCAAGAATAGCTTATAGCATAGCCGGGCAAGGGTATGCATTTGGAACTATTAAAATATGTTAGCTTTTGTGGGCCAGCTAGCTTGGGTTGGCTAGAAAAACCTTGCTAGCTTAGGAGAGCCAGATCGGCTCGCTTCCGACGGCAAGCTTCGCGTAGTAGTAACATAGACTAGTAACATATGCATGTTACTAGTCCAAGTTACTCACCACTATGACCAGCCTAAGCAGTGTAACCAAACGCTCCTTACTCTGCCTTGTTATCTCCCCAGGAAACCCAATGCATGGAGCACAACTACGCGCTGAGCAGTCAAGAAATCAAGGTCGGCTTGCATGCGAGTTAATACGTGGCCCTGCATGGTAGCTAAAACAACATCTCTTAGTTGTTTGGAGATGAGGCTTTCCTGCTCCCGACCCATGCTCCCATTGGTGCTCCTGACTACTAATTTTCCATCCAACGGCCTTTCCTCCCCCATACCCTTTTCTCCATAACAAAAAATGCAAACAATCCTGTATTTCCGTGTCTTTCCCGCACGTATACAGGACAGAGCCCGTGCATGCATGCAGATCTCCCAACTTGGCACAAACAGAAGAGTTCAGCATAGTCTCGGCAAGCTGTTGCACCACTGCCAGTGCAAGCGACGGTGCTCTATCGATGTGCTCAACAGGACCATAGTCTCAGCAAACTGTTGCATCATCGCCAGTGCAAGCGACGTTGCGGTTGCTCTATGGCTGCGCTCGACAGGCGCAAGCACAAGGTCCCTTGGTCTCCACAACACCAGCATGCCACGTCCGACAAAGTAGCATACGTGCTGATGTCCGGCGGCACCAGTGCACTACCAACAGGCAAGGGCGGCCAATTGACACGAGCACGTGCGCCATATCGTCCAGATGCTCTGCGTGCAGCACAATGACACTGTCGAGCGATGCCTAAACCATGGAGCACAGCTCCTGAGCATCCAGCCATACGAGGTAGTCGTCCGTCGCCCTCATCATGCCACCACGGGTGGCGACCTCCTTCTCGA
Organism: Triticum dicoccoides; assembly: GCF_002162155.2. NCBI lineage: Eukaryota > Viridiplantae > Streptophyta > Magnoliopsida > Poales > Poaceae > Triticum > Triticum dicoccoides. The sequence continues at coordinate 424,437,200 of NC_041392.1, read as the reverse complement.
GCTTGACGAGCAGACCCACGGGGATGAGTGGTGGTGCGACGCTCGGGAGCATATCAACCATGTCATGCTATGGCTCGAAGGAGTTGACGAACACCCACGATGCCTTGTGGCGGTGCAGAATTGGTTAAATATCATGTTAGCAGCAGGCGATGCCCGTTCTCAGCGATGTCGGCGGTGAGGCGGACGTTGTGGGGGCAATGCCCTAACCGTACTACGTCGGGCTGCAGCTCCCGCTCGTGCCGAAGGCCCTGGTCGAGAACAAGCATTCCCTGGTGGCCACCGCCGTCGCCTCCATGGCGGGATGAGCCCAACGAATTCCCTGTATTTTGACGGTTCATTTCGCCGCTGACGCTTTTCATTTTTCTTATTAATTTGTTAGTTTCACCCTCTGACTGGTGGGACCCAACGTACTACGTGGAGAGAGGTAAGGTGACTAAGGCTGCATTATTTCTGCACCACTGTGGATAGCCTTACCACCAAAGCCACATGACACGATTATGATTTAAATCCCAATGACCCACACACACAAAAAACACGACATGCTTGTCACATGAATGCAGGAATGTATACAAGGTTATTTTCCTCTCGTTGAACATAACATGAGGGTTGTGTAGCTGGTTAGCTTGTTCGCTCATCAAACTTGAGGTCTCGGGTTCGATAACTACACTTGAGCATAATTCGTGCCAGGAGGATTCTTTGACTGCTCAAAATGGATGGATACGGAGCTTGTTTTATAGGGTTTGCACTCTTAACACTCTCTCTAGTATATATATACATGCTGGAGCCTCAACGCTTGTAGTTGCTCTCTTCACACTCTCTTACCCTCCCCAGATCTAAACAAGACTTCGTTGGCCTCTCTCTCTCTCCTCACTGCTGGTCTGCTTGTAGTTGCTCTCTTCACACTCTCTCACCCTTTCCAGATCTAAACAAGACTTCGTTGGCCTCTCTCTCTCTCCCCTCACTGCTGGTCTGCTTGTAGTTGCTATCTTCACACTCTCTTACCCTCTCCAGATCTAAACAAGACTTCGTTGGCCTCTCTCTCTCCCCTCACTGCTGGTCAAAGAGCCGGCAGGATCCGTCCAATGGGAAGGGAAGGAGGCTTAACGCTGTCGCCGTCGGCAAGGAAGGTAATCCACTACCGGCGCAACTGTTCACTTTCACCCAGCGGCACCGCGGGAGGGCCTCTGACCCCTTCTTCCTCGCCATCATACATAGTGTGGGTCGAACGGCCTCCGGTCGCCCACCGAACCACACCCCAAGAACCTTAAGGTATAATTTACTTATTCCACATGCATTGCTCTAGCTGCATGTGGCCTTTTTCCTCTTCTGCACTCGAATCTAGGACGTGGTTCAAAGAGGAAAGGAATGGGGGAAAGTAGTGGGAAAAGTTGTATAGCATGAATCTAGGACATGGTTCAAAAAGGAAAGGAAGGGGGAAAGTTGTGGGGAAAGTTGTATCGCATGAATCTAAGACGTGGTTCAAAGAGGAAAGGAATGGGGGGAAATAGTGGGGAAAGTTGTATAGCATAAATCTAGGACGTGGTTCAAAGAGGAAATGAAGGGGGAAAGTGCTAGTACAAACTGGCTATCCAGCACCTACGTTGGTCGAAAAGGGAAAACAATGACAAACGCAGTACACACATCTGTAACGAATTGATCTTTTGTTTTGGGGGACAAGGCTGTAGAGTTTGAGTAGGACTAGGTTTGCTGCACTCACATAGGGAAAGGTGTCTAAAGATAACAAAACTGGGACCAACACAAATATGCTCCTTGGTTGTTTGTTCTTTGTTTCAACAGACTATGCATCACCCCAGTACATCGGTAGATGCAAATGGTGCTGGTGCATCCACTGTCCTGTGCAACTCTTTAGCTGTTGTTAATCTAAGGCCCTCTTTGGTTAAAAACTCCCTAGTCCCTACCTGCTTGGTTCTAGGGACTAAACCTGGACTAGAGGTTACTAAATGACATGCTAAAAGACCATGTTACCCCTAGTAATGAACTAATAGAGACAAGGTGCGATGCGTGGCAGGGGCAACTGTTGGAAAAAGTCCCAAAAAGACTCTCCCTCGGGGTCTTCTTTCTTTAGTCCCAAATGCCCACTTTTAGTCCCTAAAAGTCCCTCCTGTTTGGTTTAGATGGGACTGAGACGGAGTTTTTTAGTCCCTCCACCAAAATGTCCCTATAAACAAACACCCTCTAATAATGTCGCTGGAAAATTGATGCAATGCCACAGTTAAAAGCAAATTACATGTTTAATGAATTTTATTATTAATATAATCTCTCTGTTAATATTAATCAATGCCACCGTTTGAGAAATGCTACTGTCTTGCTTTCTTTCCCATTTAGATAAGGTAGATGCTTCTTTTTGTTGGCTTCTGTGTCATCCATCGTTATTGACCACTAGATGTTTCCTTTGCACCTCTGTGTAAATAGGGTTATCTACTTCACCTCATTGCCATTGTGACCTTTTGTTGCACTTCACAAAACACTTTTGCTTTAAGAGTGTTTTGTGCAGTTCAACCAAAATGTCACACCAACAACGTTTCTTGATTGCTTGATCTTAGTGGAACTGCACAAGGGGAGATCTTACTTCCTATCCATGTTGGGAAATTTGGTTCAGATCTTCTTCTTGTGAGTTGTTTGAATACCGCGTCATGAGAGGTCAGTACTAGCCTTCTTTCACATGATTCTGCAGTGTGCTTTCATATGTTGTGCTACTTGTACGGTAATGTTGATTGATTTTAGTGAACTGCAAAAATGGAGACAAGACTTCCAATTTGTATGTGCACCATGATATCCCATTGAGGTAAGATAAGGATATTTCACAACTGTTGGCCTGTATTTTGCCACTTTCATCAGAAAATTAATCCCATTGTTTAGTGCTATACTTGTGCAACCTAATTGACATGCCAAATCTTACATTGAAGACAAAGCTTGTCTGTTATTGAACCAAGTGATGAAGGGGAAGAACAAGCGGAAGAAAAACAAAAATCAACTCCTGGTGGTGTAATGAAGCACTGGAACTGTGATGACACAAGTAATGATATAGTTTTGCATCTTAATTTATTGTTATGGCTGGAACAAGCACTTGTTTTGCCATTGATTTTGATGCCACTCTTAATGTAATATGTAATTATCTCTACTTGTGCATACAGGAATCTTCTTTGAAGATACCATCTACTTTAGTGGAACTACACAAGAAGATGTTGGAAACATTAAACTAATCGAGGAGTGTCGGTGTCAAAACCGGCGGATCTCAGGTAGGGGGTCCGGAACTGTGCGTCTAAGGCGGATGGTAACAGGAGGCAGGGGACACGATGTTTACCCAGGTTCGGGCCCTCTTGATGGAGGTAATACCCTACGTCCTGCTTGATTGTTCTTGATGATATGAGTATTACAAGAGTTGATCTACCACGAGATCATAGAGGCTAAACCCTAGAAGCTAGCCTATGGTATGATTGTATCTCCTGTCCTATGGACTAAACCCTCCAGTTTATATAGACACGGAGGGGGCTAGGGTTACACAGAGTCGGTTACAAGGGAGGAGATCTACATATCCGTATTGCCTAGCTTGCCTTCCACGCCAACGAGAGTCCCATCTGGACACGGGACGAAGTCTTCAATCTTGTATCTTCATAGTCCAATAGTCTGGCCAAAGGATATAGTCTGGCTGTCCGGAGACCCCCTAATCCAGGATTCCCACAGTAGGACCTGAACCAGGCTTCAATGACGATGAGTCCGGCGCGCAGTTTTGTCTTCGGCATTGCAAGGCGGGTTCCTCCTCCGAATACTCCATGAAAGATTTTGAACACAAGGATAGTCTCTGGCTCTGCAAAACAAGTTCCACATACCACTGTAGAGAGAATAATATTTCCACAAATCTAATCTGCTGACATGTTTTGTCAGCATGACATTGCGCCATGGCCCAATCATTATTCGAACTGTTTTTCACAACCCACACCGCACATATCGCGAGGCAGTTTTCTTGACACGTCTTGTCAAAGCAGAGATCGTGTTCCCCTTATTACGGGATTCTCATCAATACGGACGTGGGTAACCCAACCACGCCATCAATTACGGCACTTGGGGAATAAGCAATTTTACCAGGAAAGTGGGGAGGTGCATCGCCTCTTCCGCCCTTATAAAGGGATTAGGATTCACTCTTTTCACCCACGCCTTCTTCCTCCTTGCTTACCCATTCTCGCACACTCGAGCTCCAGCACCCAAGTTTGCGTCTTTCTTCTCAAACTACTCTAAGCATGTCCGGAGCGGGAGTCAAGTGGATGGTCTCCTCTGTCACGGAGGAGAACATCACAAAGTTACGGGAAGCCGGATATCTGGCCGCGGATATCGTGCACCGGCTACCAGATGCAGGGCAGATCATCCCTGAGGGAGTCCTGGATTAGGGGGTGTTCGGATAGTCGGACTATACCTTCAGCCGGACTCCTGGACTATGAAGATACAAGATTGAAGATTCCGTCCCACGTCCGGAAGGGAGTATCCTTGGCGTGGAAGGCAAGCTTGGCAATACGGATATGAAGATCTCCTACCATTGTAACCGACTCGATGTAACCCTAACCCTATCCGGTGTCTATATAAACCGGAGGGTTTTAGTCCGTAGGACAACATACACATCAACAATCATACCATAGGCTAGCTTCTAGGGTTTAGCCTCCTCGATCTCATGGTAGATCTACTCTTGTACTACCCATATCATCAATATTAATCAAGCAGGACGTAGGGTTTTACCTCCATCGAGAGGGCCCGAACCTGGGTAAAACTTCGTGTCCCTTTTCTCCTGTTACCATCCGGCCTAGACGCACAGTTCGGGACCCCCTACTCGAGATCTGCCGGTTTTGACACCGACATTGGTGCTTTCATTGAGAGTTCCTCTGTGTCGTCGCCGTCAGGCTCGATGGCTCCTACGATCATCGATAGCGATGCAGTCCATGGTGAGGCCTTCCTCCCCGGACAGATCTTCGTCTTCGGCAGCTTCGCACTGTGGGCCAATTCGCTTGGCCGTCTGGAGCAGATCGAAAGCTACGCCCCTGGCCGTCAGGTCAGATTTGGAAGTTTAAACTACATGGCTGACATCCGTGGGGACTTGATCTTCGACGGATTCGATCCACTACCGAGCACGCCGCACTGTCACGACGAGCATGGTCTAGCTCTGCTGCCGAACAGTGCCCTGGAGGCCGCACCCGGATCGGCTCCGACCCTTAATTCGGAGCCAACTGTGCCGATCGAGGATGGGCAGTTGGACATCGCCTCGGGGGCTGCGACCCCAACGGCGATTGAGCCAAGCACCAGCCCCGTACTCTGTGAAATTCGTGGCTCCAAGGATCCGGACTCCTCTTCGGACTCCGAACCCTCCGTGCCCCTGCCGATCGAATCCGATTGGGCGCCGATCATGGAGTTTACTGCCGCGGACATCTTTCAGCACTCGCCTTTCGGTGATATTCTGAAGACACTGAAGTCTCTCTCTTTATCAGGAGAGCCCTGGCCAAACTACGGTCAGCAAGGTTGGGGTGCGGACGATGAAGAAATTCAAAGCCCACCCACCACCCACTTTGTAGCCACCGTCGATGACTTAACCGACATGCTCGACTTTGACTCCGAAGACATCGACGGTATGGACGCCGATGAAGGAGATGATGAAGAACTAGCGCCTACTAGGCCCTGGAAAGCCACCTCGCCATATGACATATACATAGTGGACACCCCAAAAGAGGGAGATGGCGATGGAACAGCGGAGGATGACCCCTCCAAGAAACAGCCTAAGCGCCATTGTCAGCGGCGCAGCTCAAAATCCCGCCAACTCAAACAAGGTGATTCCAGCACGGGACATAATAATACTCTGGAAAGCGCCAAAGAAAACACCCTCCAGCAAGATTTAGCACATGAGGATGGAGAAACTAGCCCTCATGAAAGAGCGACAGACAAAGAGGTCGAGGACGATAATTATATGCCTCCCTCCGAAGACGAGGCAAGCATCGACGACGACGAATTCATCGTGCCAGAGGATCCCGTCGAGCAAAAGCGTTTTCAACGCAGGCTTATGGCCACGGCAAGAAGCCTCAAGAAGAAACAGCAACAGCTTAGGGCTGATCAAGATTTGCTAGTCGATAGATGGACTGAAGTCCTTGCGGCCGAAGAGCATAAACTCGAACGCCCCTCCAAGAGCTACCCAAAGCGCAGGTTGCTACCCCGATTAGAGGAGGAAGCACTCGATGCGGCCGACCGGCCACCTCGTGGTCGCGACAGAGGCCTCTCGGCCCTCCAATCAAGCCACACCCCGTACCAAGGCGCGGGAATATGCGCCGGACTTACGAGACATGTTGGAGGACAAGGCAAGGCAAACAAGATCGATCTATGGATCGCGTGGGCGCCCCACGGCTCGAGACGGTAACCGTCACGCCGGCCACAAATTCGGCGAGGCCGAACACAGTAGACAAGGCTCATTGGAGCTACGTCATGATATAGCCCAATACAGAGGCGCCGCACACCCACTCTGCTTTACAAACGAAATAATGGATCATCAAATCCCCGAGGGTTTCAAACCCGTAAACATCGAGTCATATGATGGCACAACAGATCCTGCGGTATGGATCGAGGATTATCTCCTTCATATCCACATGGCCCACGACGATGATTTCCACGCCATCAAATACCTCCCACTCAAGCTTAAAGGACCAGCTCGGCATTGGCTTAATAGCTTGCCAATAGGATCAATCAGTTGTTGGGAGGACTTGGAAGACGCATTCCTCGACCATTTCCAGGGCACATACGTGCGACCCCCAGACGCCGATGACCTAAGTCACGTAATTCAGCAGCCAGAGGAATCGGCCAGGCAATTCTGGACACGGTTCCTAACAAAGAAAAATCAAATAGTCGATTGTCTGGGCGCTGAGGCCCTAGCAGCCTTCAAACACAATATCCGTTACGAGTGGCTGGCCCGGCACCTTGGACAGGAAAAGCCGAAATCTATGGCAGCACTCACGACACTCATGACCCGCTTTTGCGCGGGAGAAGACAGCTGGCTTGCTCGTAGCAACAATATGACAAAGAACCCTGGTAATTCGGACACCGGGGACAGTAGAGGCAGGTCGCATCGCAACAAGTAGAAGCGCCGCATTAACGGCGACAATGCTGAGGATACGGCAGTTAATGCCGGATTCAGAGGCTCTAAATCCAGTCAGCGGAAAAAGCCATTCAAAAGGAATCCTAGGGGCCCGTCCAGTTTGGACCCAATACTCGACCGCTCATGCCAGATACATGGCACCCCCGAAAAGCCAGCCAATCACACCAACATCAATTGTTGGGTGTTCAAGCAGGCAGGCAAGATAAACACCGAAAATGAAGACAAGGGGCAGCATAGCGATGACGACGAGGAGCCCCGGCCGCCGAACAACAATGGACAGAAGGGTTTTCCCCCACAAGTGCGGACGGTGAACATGATATACGCAACCCATGTCCCCAAAAGGGAGCGAAAGCGTGCATTAAGGGACGTATACGCGGTAGAGCCAGTCGCCCCAAAGTTCAACCCATGGTCCTCCTGCCCGATCACCTTTGATCGAAGGGACCATCCCACTAGCATCCGTCATGGCGGATTCTCCGCATTGTTTATAGACCCAATTATTGACGGATTTCATCTCACTAGAGTCCTCATGGACGGCGGCAGCAACCTGAACCTGCTTTACCAGGATACAGTGCGGAAAATGGGCATAGATCCCTCGAGGATTAAGCCCACCAAAACGACCTTTAAAGGCATAATACCAGGTGTAGAGGCCAACTGTACAGGCTCAGTCACACTTGAAGTGGTCTTCGGATCTCCGGATAATTTCCGAAGCGAGGAGTTAATCTTCGACATAGTCCCGTTTCGCAGTGGCTATCACGCACTGCTCGGACGAACCGCATTCGCTAAGTTCAACGCGGTACCGCATTACGCATACCTTAAGCTCAAGATGCCAGGCCCTCGAGGAGTAATTATGGTCAATGGAAACACCGAACGCTCCCTCCGAACGGAGGAGCACATGGCGGCCCTTGTAGCGGAAGTTCAAATCAGCCTCTCCAGGCAGTTCTCCAGTCCGGCCACGAAACGACCGGACACCGTCAAGCGCGCCCGGAGTAACCTACAGCAAGACCGCCTGGCACGATCCGAGCAGGCGTAGCAATGCGGCCCCAACCCCAACCCTCGCAAAAGGCGACGCCAGTACTTCGCGTACATAACTACGCTCTAGAGATACCATGGGCACAGGGGGAGGGGCACTATCACGGCACGCCCAAAACACGGCTTAAACCGTACCAGGGGCTGCCGATTTTTTAATTTTCTCTTACTTTTAGGACTTCATCCTTCGGAAGGCCTGTTCGGCAGTTCAATTGCCGCACAAACGACGCAAGAACCAGGGAAGCAGACAAGCCACGCCGCACTGCGGAACTCCCAGGTGGTCTCTATCACGAGCAGTATACCCGTTCCACATACTATTCCGCAGCTTGCCCCTAGAACGGAGATGTTAACTAGTCCAACCTTCCACTTACCGCATTATTTGTATCGTTCTGCTTTGATCGCAGCCCTTTTTAATAAACAATGCATAGCTTTTGTCTATTTTTGCATTACCTTTTTTTCTTTATATATGTTCCTTAACGACATGTTGCACCTGTACACGTTGGTACAGCCAAAATACGTCAGGGGCTTTAGTACCCCTCAATATGGTGTGAGAAGTCCGAACACTTTAACAAGTGCGACACCCCGAACTTATAGCATTATATGCATCGGCTCCGAATCATGTCTTGGGTCAATAGTTGGGTTTGCCCGGCTCCTATGTTTTGGTGCCTTACGTTCCGTTATATCGGCTAAGGTAGCACTAGGAGAACCACTGCGATTGTGCCCCGGTTGAGCTGGGTCGAGCACCTCAGTGGAGAAAGCTAAAACTGACTGTCATGATGAAGCGAGTGCTGGTCGCTGTTCGAGAGGTTTTTTCGAGTCCCTAAAGACTTATGCCGCTTAGGGCGAGGAGCCGGCTCTGTCCGGCCAAGGCGTGGATAGCGCCCCGAACTCGATCTTCCAAATACCAGGGGCTTCGCCGAAATTTAAAATTATAGAATTCTATGGCTAAGTGAGAGTGTTCACGCATTATAGTCCGATTGACTTGTTCATTGGGCTGAGCGCCTCCCTCGAAGGACCCAAACATGGGAAAAAGAGCGCTCAGGTTTATCCCCGAACACCCCAGCACTAGCGGCACGGGGGCAGAAGCCGACGACTCGCCATCTCTCAGAATTGATAAACAGCCACACAGAAGGTAATATTTTAAATACTAACAGCATTGCTTAGCGCATATAAACAAGTTTTCAGTGCACACGACCAAACGAGCAAGTTTCACTCAAAAATTACATCCCTAGAACATTCATCCGCCACAAGGTGGGCACCCTTCAGAACATCCTTATAGTAATTCTCGGGCTTGCGATGCTCTTTCCCGGGCGGTGGCCCGTCCTTCACAAGCTTCTCGGCATCCAGCTTGCCCCAGTGCACCTTCGCATGGGCAAGGGCCCTACGGGCACCCTCAATGCAGACGGAGCGCTTGATGACTTCGAGCCTTGGACAGGCCTCCACCAGCCGCCGCACCAGCCCGAAATAGCTCCTAGGCAGTGCCCCTCCAGGCCACAGCCGAACAATGAGGCCCTTTGTGGCCTGTTCGACCGCCTTGTGTAGCTCGACCAGTTGCTTCAGCTGGTCGCTCAGGGGCACGGGGTGTCCGGCCTCAGCGTACTAAGACCAGAACACCTTCTCCGTCGAGCTGCCCTCCTCGGCTCGATAGAATGCGGCGGCATCGGACACACTCCGGGGAAGATCTGCGAACGCTCCTGGAGAGCTCCGGATTCGGGTAAGTAACAAGTAACTCAGGTTTTTGTGTTTGCTTTGCATAAAGAATGCCTTACCCACCGCTATCTTCTTCACCTCATCCAACTCCTGGAGGGTCTTCTGGGATTTGGCCTTGGCAGACTTGGAATTTTCAATAGCCACCGCGAGCTTGGACGCTCGCATCTTTGAATCAAGCTCCAAACTCTCATGTTTTTCCATGAGAGCCTGGAGCTCTTGCCGCACCTTGCCAACTTCGGACTCATACTTCTCCCGCTCGGTGCACTCCGAGGCTGCGCTCTTCTCGGCCACGTCCAACGCTTGCTTAAGGGTCGCCACCTCAGACGTGGCCCCTATAATAGCCACGATAATCCTGTCATTTTTTGCAATTGCACATTTTATATATATTTAAACACGGTATTTCTTACCTTCATTGTCCTCGAGCTGCTTCTTGGCACGATCGAGCTCCTGCTCGGACCACTCGAGGTTCTGCTTTAGCGTGTCCACTTCCGCAGTCAGTGTGGCGGACGCAAGCAGAGAAGCCTGCATACGCATATTGACTCCTTTTGTTAGACTCCTGCGAATTTTATTTGATCCTCTATTCGGCTTTTCTTCTCGAACACCAAACAAAGCATCAGGGGCTACTATCTATGCGGTACTATTATTTACACTTTCTTTACTTACCTCAAAGCCTGTCTAAAGGCTAGTACAAGCTTCAGTCAGTCCGTCTTTGGCGGACTGAACCTTCTGGACCACCGCACTCATAATAGCGTGGTGCTCCTCGTTGATGGAGGCGCCTTGGAGTGCCTCCAACATATTGTACGGCGCCTCCGGTTGGATGGGGGCCGCTGGCATGGTGGACTTGCTCCTCTTGGAAGTAGGTTCCCCGCCGGACTCTGGAACCTTTGAAGGTTCCGAAGCGGTGTCCGGCCTAGAGCCGGACTTGGAACCCTGAGGGGTTCCATCCCCTTTACTCCTGGAGTACGGGAGGTCGCCTTGCGGCGCCTCCAGGACCACCTCCTCCCGGCTTGGAACCTGTGGAGACAACACTTCGGTGTCGTTCGTAGAGCGGGGGGAGGAAGCCGTCGGAAGCGAGTTCACATCCGACGAGTCCAGTGAGCCGCTCGACGACGCGTCGAGCCGGTCTTTGGGTGGGCTGCATAAACATATTCGACGTTAGGGAAAGCTGTGCAATAAACGAATGCTATGAATTACTCCGGTATCCAGATATTTACGATTTTGCCAGGGCCTTGGCCATAGGCGCCCACTCCTCTCCGCCGCCGTCGACGTCGGTAGAGCAGTCCGGAGGAAGGGTTTTCCCCTTCTTGGACCCTTCGACCTCCCCAGTTGGGGCGGCCTTCCTTTTCTTCCCTTCCCCTGCTAGAGGGGGAGGGGTCTCTTCTTCCTCCTCCTCGTCTTCGTGGGAGGAGTGCGTCTTGGATTCGTCGGATGATGAATGCGACACCTCCGGGCGTCGGGCACTCTTTCGAGTCCCCATGGCCTTCTTCTTGACCTTCTTCTCCGGCACCACATAGGGTGCCGGAACCAGCAGCTTCGCCAAGCGAGTATCCGCTGGGACTTTGGGCAAAGGAGCCGGACAGTTGATCTGTCCGGAGGTCACCTACCAATCCTGTCAAAGGTAAGGGAGTTTAGATCCCGCATGGAGTCAAACTATGAAAAACTGATACCCTGTAAAAGGAAAAAAACAGCTTACCGCGAGAGCGTGACGCTGCGCACTGAATCTGCGATCCTCAGTAGCGGATGCGGGAGCCTCGGCGCCCTTGAAAAGCACATTCCAGGCATCTTCGTACGTCGTGTCGAAGAGCCTGCTCAGAGTTTGGTGCCGCGCCGGGTTGAACTCCCACAGGTTGAAAGCCCGTTGTTGGCACGGGAGGATCAAGCGGATGAGCATAACCTTGACTACGTTGACAAGTTTGAGCTTCTTGTCCACCAGGGTTTTGACGCATGTTTGGAGTCCGGTTAGCTCTCCTTTTTTACCCCACGACAGGCCCGTCTCTTTCCAGGACGTGAGCCGCGTTGGGGGTCCGGACCGGAACTCAGGGGGTGCGACCCATTCGGTGTTGTGCGGCTCGGTGATGTAAAATCACCCCGATTGCCACCCCTTCAGGGTCTCCACAAAGGAGCCCTCGAGCCAGAGGACGTTGGCCATCTTGCCCAGCATGGCGCCTCCGCAGTCCGCCTGGCTGCCGCGCACCACCTTCGGCTTGACGTTGAATGTCTTGCCCCAGAGCAGGAAATGGGGGCGGATGCGGAGGAAGGCCTCGCACAAGACGATAAACGCCGAGATGTTGAGGACGAATTTCGGGGCCAGATCGTGTAAATCCAGGCCGTAGTAGAATATGAGCCCCCGGACAAATGGGTGGAGAGGGAAGCCCAGTCCGCGGAGGAAATGGGGGAGGAACACCACCCTCTCATGGGGCCTAGGGGTGGGGATGAGCTGCCCCTTTTCGGGGAGCCGGTACGCGATGTCGTTAGACAGGTATCCGGCCTTCCTCAGCTTTTTGATATGCCCCTCCGTGACGGAGGAGACCATCCACTTGCCTCCCTCTACGAACATGGCTGGAGAAGGTTGAGGTGGGGAATGCGGACTTGGGCGATGGAGCTCAAGTTGTCGGCGTTCTGGGAACGGGGGTCCCCAGACTTGCCTGCCTGTGGCGTGGCTTAAAGGGGGGCCCAGCGCGGCCCATCTTCACCAACACAAACCCAAGACCCTCGCGAGGGGCCAAGCCTCGCGGGGCGGACGACGCGGAGCTTCCTCAGGCGTGGCCTCGTCCGGCTGGCTCGCGAGGAGGCGGAGAAATCAAGGCGGGGTACCTCACGAGGTGCCCGTGACGCAAGCCATGACGACCGGGGGTGCCAGGCGGGTGCCAGCCCGCGCAGTGTCCTCCCTTCCTCTTTGGTGCAAAGGGGGCAAGCGCAGCCGCGGAGTACCAAGGCATCAGGCAAAGGTTGCCATTTCGGTGCAACGAGACCAAGACCAGGAGGACTACGAGACGGAGGTCACCGTGGAGCCCAAGATGGCGTCATCACCAGAGCTTTGCGCTGGCGAAGACTACTTTTGTCAGGATAGTTGATACTAGCTGTCCCCCTTCAAATTAGCCCGTCATTGTTGGCTCCCTTCCCGCTCGATATTTGGGAAGAGGATCAGGGCCTCTATAACTAGGACCAGCCACCCACAGAGCAAAGGGGCGTAGAGATCCGAAGAAAAAAGAGGGACCGAAGGATAGAGAAGATCAGGTACAGAGAGAGAGAGAGAGAAGGGTGACTGAGCTCCTCCCAGCAGTTCATCGCCCAGCCAAGAACAGGCCCTCGTGAGGCTGTTCTTCCTTGTATTGTTCATCATCATGAGCCCAAGAGGCAATCCACCATACCACACACTGGAGTAGGGTATTACACCACAACGGTGGCCCGAACATAAACCCTGTGTCTCTTGTGTTGTTCCTTCCATAGTTTAGATCTTAGCAAGGCGGAGGGGAGCAGGTAGGTAGGAGGCGAAATCTCCGCGCGCACCCCAGTGTTCGAACCTCAAGGGTCTGCCGGAACCCGAAATCCGACACGAGTGCGCAAGAATGGATAGGCGAAGGTGGAAGAAGGCATAGGTGAAAAGGTGGATCTTTATCCCCTTATATGGGTGGACGCAGCTACATGTCCCCACCAGCCTGATAAAACTAGCTTATCTCCAAGCGCCGTAATCGATGGCATGGTTGGGTTACCCACGCCCGTATTGATGAGAATCCCGGAATAAAGGGACACGATATCTGCTTTAACAGGACATGCCAAGGAAACCGCCTCGCATAACGCGCTGAGATGGGACAGTAAAACGGTTCGACTAAAAGCTTGGCCGTGGTGTGATGTCACACTACGGAATACGTCAGCAGATTAGATTTGTGTAAATATTATTCTCTCTATGGCAATGTGTGGAAACTTTTTTCAGAACCGGACACTATCTTTGTGTTCAAAATCTTCTATGAAGTACTTGTAGGAGGAACCCGCCTTGCAATGCCGAAGACAATATGCGTGCCGGACTCATCGTCATTGAAGCCTGGTTTAGGGGCTACTGAGGGAGTCCTGGATTAGGGGGTGTTCGGATAGCCGGACTATACCTGCAGCCGGACTCCTGGACTATGAAGATACAAGATTGAAGACTCCGTCCCGCGTCCGGAAGGGAGTTTCCTTGGCGTGGAAGGCAAGCTTGGCAATACGGATATGAAGATCTCCTACCATTGTAACCGACTCTATGTAACCCTAACCCTATCTGGTGTCTATATAAACCGGAGGGTTTTAGTCCGTAGGACAACATACACATCAACAATCATACCATAGGCTAGCTTCTAGGGTTTAGCCTCCTCGATCTCGTGGTAGATCTACTCTTGTACTACCCATATCATCAATATTAATCAAGCAGGACATATGGTTTTACCTCCATCGAGAGGGCCCGAACCTGGGTAAAACTTCGTGTCCCTTGTCTCCTGTTACCATCCGGCCTAGACGCACAGTTCGGGACCCCCTACCCGAGATCCGCCGGTTTTGACACCGACAATCCCTATGCCTGAACCCCATGAGAGGGTAGTTTTTCTTACCCACTTTGTCCGCGGACTGGGATTTCCTCTCCACCCGTTTGTCTGCGGGCTCATGTTCTACTACGGGCTAGATTTTCATGATCTGGCCCCCAATTTCATCCTCAACATCTCGGCGTTTATCGTCATGTGCCAGGCCTTCCTCCGCATCAGGCTCCATTTTGGCCTGTGGCTGAAGACCTTCAATGTCAAACCGAAGGTGGTGGTTGGCCAGCAAGGAGAGTGCGGAGGCGCCATGGTGGGCAAAATGCCTAATGTCACCTGGCTCGAAGGCTCCTACGTGGAGACCATAAAGGGGTGGCAATCGGGGTGGTTCTACATCACCGAGCCGCGCGACACCAACTGGGTGGCGGCCCCCAAATTTCGATCTGGAATCCCCACGCAGCTCACTTCCTAGAAAGAGAAGGGCATGTCCTGGGGTTCTTCGATAGAGATGACCGGACTCCAGACCTGCATCAGGAACATGATGAGCAAGAAAATCAAGCTTGTCAACATGATCTAGGTCATGCTCTTCCGTCGGATTCTCCCGTGTCAACGACAGTCATTCAATTTATGGGAATTCGACCCGGCCAAGCACCAGATGCTGCGGGAGCTCTACGACATGACGCACAAGGACATCTGGAGGGTGTTGTTCAAGGGCGCCGAGGTACCTCCTTCCCTCACCGAGGACCGCGGACTCAGCGCAAAGTGCCATGCCAATCCGGTAAGTTTTGATATCTCATAGGGTATTCATTTGCCCCAGTTAAATCATGTGCGGGATCTAAGCTTCCATGTCATTAACAGGACTGGATAAAGACAATGGAGGAGCTCGATTGCCCAGCCCCCCTGCCTGAAGATCCTATAGATGCTCTCCTAACGGAGATGCTGGCTCCGGCAGCTTACGAGGTGCCGGCGAAGAAGACCAAGAAGAAGGCCACGGGGACCCGAAAGGGTCTCCGGCGCAAGGTTGTATCGGACTCATCGTCTGATGACTCTGATGCGCACTCCTCCCATGAAAACAAGGAGGAGGAGGAGGAAGGTTCTCCCCCCCAGCCGGGGGATACAAGAAAAGGATGGTCGACCCAACCGGGGAGGCCGAAGGGTCCAAGAAGGGAAGGACCCTCCCTCCGGACTGCTCCACGACACCCACCTACAGTGGCGACGAGTGGCTACCTAGGGTCAAGCCCTTGGCGAAGTCATAAGTATCCGAACAACATAGTAATTCATGGTATGTTTTATTGCACTGCTTCTCCTCATGCCGAACATGATTATGCAGTCCGTCCCGAGCTCATGTCGACGTGTCTTCGTCGAGCGGTTCATTGGACTCGTCTGATATGAACAACGGTTCTCTTCCGACCGACTCCACCCCTCGCCCTATGGACAACGTTGAGGTGTTGTCTCGAAAGGCACCGAGCCGAGGAGATGTGGTCCTGGGGGCGCCTCGAGGCGACCTCCCGGACCCTGGGCGCAAAGGGAACAAAAATTCCACGGGCTCCGAGTTCGGCCCCCAGCCGAACACTGCGCCGCAACCTTCGATTGTTCTGGACTCCGGCAGGCAATCCCCCGGTGGCGCCCACTCGCACCAAGGCCTCGACACCACCTGAAGGGTCCCTTCGTCCGGGCCATGGGGGATGAGCCGTTTCTTCGGCGGGAGTGGGTCTGGTTCCTCTCAGGGAGCTTTTCCCTTCTCTGCCGTTGAGAACCGGCGGATCGGAGCCATCGCAGTAAGACGGAGCAAGGATCGGGAAGAAGGAGAAGCAAGGGCGGATGGACTGGAAGGGCGCGCGCTGTTCCGTACTTATGTCCGGCGAAGGCCAACCGCTAACCTCCACGATGTAGGTAATCATGACCCACTTTGCATGCAGGGACTTGTCCAGTCCGTGCAGTTGCCGATGCGCCACGGGGAAGTGGAGGCGCCCACGTCCAATCAACCGCCATGTGGCGCCCAAGGCCGCAGGCTGTTAGGGCCCGTGGCGCTTCACTCTTGCCCTTCCGCCTCCCCGCACGGCCAAGTCCAGGCGCGCCTTGGGCCCGGGGGCTACTGTCGGTGTTCTGGGAAGGGGGGGGTCCCCAAAATTGCCTGCCTGCGGCCTGTGGCTTGGCTCAAAGGGGGGCCCAGCGCGGCCCATCTTCACCAACACAAACCCAAGACCCTCACGAGGGGCCAAGCCTCGTGGGGCGGACGACGCGGAGCTTCCTTAGGCGCGGCCTCGTCAGGCTGGCTCGCGAGGAGGCGGAGAAATCAAGGCGGGGTACCTCACGAGGTGCCCGTGACGCAAGCCATGACGACCGGGGGTGCCAGGCGGGTGCCAGCCCGCGCAGTGTCCTCCCTTCCTCTTTGGTGCAAAGGGGGCAAGCGCAGCCGCGGAGTACCGAGGCATCAGGCAAAGGTTGCCATTTCGGTGCAACGAGACCAAGACCAGGAGGACTACGAGATGGAGGTCACCGTGGAGCCCAAGACGGCGTCATCACCAGAGCTTTGCGCAGGCGAAGACTACTTTTGTCAAGATAGCTGATACTAGCTGTCCCCCTTCAAATTAGCTCGCCATTGTTGGCTCCCTTCCCGCTCGATATTTGGGAAGAGAACCAGGGCCTCTATAACTAGGACCAGCCACCCACAAAGCAAAGGGGGCGGAGAGATCCGAAGAAAAGAGAGGGACCGAAGGATAGAGAAGATCAGGTAGAGAGAGAGAGAGAAGGGTGACTGAGCTCCTCCCAGCAGTTCATCACCCAGCCAAGAACAGGCCCTCGCGAGGCTGTTCTTCCTTGTATTGTTCATCATCATCAGCCCAAGAGGCAATCCACCGCACCACAGACTGGAGTAGGGTATTACACCACAACGGTGGCCCGAACCAGTATAAACCCTGTGTCTCTTGTGTTGTTCCTTCCATAATATAGATCTTAGCAAGGCGGAGGGGAGCAGGTAGGTAGGAGATGAAATCTCCGCGTGCACCCCAGTGTTCGAACCTCAAGGGTCTGCCGGAACCCGAAATCTGACACGAGTGCGCAAGAGTGGATAGGCGAAGGTGGAAGAAGGCATAGGTGAAAAGGTGGATCTTTATCCCCTTATATGGGTGGACGCAGCTACATGTCCCCACTAGCCTGATAAAACTAGCTTATCTCCAAGCGCCGTAATCGATGGCACGGTTGGGTTACCCACGCCCGTATTGATGAGAATCCCGGAATAAGGGGACACGATATCTGCTTTAACAGGACGTGCCAAGGAAACAGCCTCGCATAACGCGCTGAGATGGGACAGTAAAACGGTTCGACTAAAAGCTTGGCCGTGGTGTGATGTCACACTACGGAATACGTCAGCAGATTAGATTTGTGTAAATATTATTCTCTCTATGGCCATGTGCGGAAACTTATTTTTCAAAACCGGACACTATCTTTGTGTTCAAAATCTTCTATGAAGTACTTGTAGGAGGAACCCGCCTTGCAATGCCGAAGACAATATGCGCGCCGGACTCATCGTCATTGAAGCCTGGTTCAGGGGCTACTGAGGGAGTCCTGGATTAGGGGGTGTTCGGATAGCCGGACTATACCTGCAGCCGGACTCCTGGACTATAAAGATACAAGATTGAAGACTCCGTCCCGCGTCCGGAAGGGAGTTTCCTTAGCGTGGAAGGCAAGCTTGGCGATACGGATATGAAGATCTCCTACCATTGTAACCGACTCTATGTAACCCTAACCCTATCTGGTGTCTATATAAACCGGAGGGTTTTAGTCCATAGGACAACATACACATCAACAATCATACCATAGGCTAGCTTCTAGGGTTTAGCCTCCTCGATCTTGTGGTAGATCTACTCTTGTACTACCCATATCATCAATATCAATCCAGCAGGACGTAGGGTTTTACCTCCATCGAGAGGGCCCGAACCTACGTAAAACTTTGTGTCCCTTGTCTTCTGTTACCATCCGGCCTAGACGCACAGTTCGGGACCCCCTACCTGAGATCCGCCGGTTTTGACACCGACAATCCCTATGCCTGAACCCCATGAGAGGGTAGTTTTTCTTACCCACTTCGTCCGCGGACTGGGATTTCCTCTCCACCCGTTTGTCTGCGGGCTCATGTTCTACTACGGGCTAGATTTTCATGATCTGGCCCCCAATTTCATCCTCAACATCTTGGCGTTTATCGTCTTGTGCGAGTCCTTCCTCCGCATCAGGCCCCATTTCGGCCTGTGGCTGAAGACCTTCAATGTCAAACCGAAGGTGGTGGTTGGCCAGCAAGGAGAGTGCGGAGGCGCCATGGTGGGAAAAATGCCTAACGTCACCTGGCTCGAAGGCTCCTATGTGGAGACCATAATGGGGTGGCAATCGGGGTGGTTAGACATCACCAAGCCTCGCGACACCAACTGGGTGGCGGCCCCCAAATTTCGATCTGGAATCCCCACGCAGCTCACTTCCTGGAAAGAGAAGGGCATGTCCTGGGGTTCTTCGGTAGAGATGACCGGACTCCAGACCTGCATCAGGAACATGATGAGCAAGAAAATCAAGCTCGTCAACATGATCCAGGTCATGCTCTTCCGCTGGATTCTCCTGTGTCAACGATAATCATTCAATTTATGGGAGTTCGACCCGGCCAAGCACCAGATGCTGCGAGAGCTGTACGACACGATGCACAAGGACGTCTGGAGGGTGTTGTTCAAGGGCGCCGTGGTACCTCCTTCCCTCACCAAGGACCGCGGACTCAGCGCAAAGTGCCATGCCAATCCGGTAAGTTTTGATATCTCACAGGGTATTCATTTGCCTCAGTTAAATCATGTGCGGGATCTAAGCTTCCATGTCATTAACAGGACTGGATAAAGACAGTGGAGGAGCTCGATTGCCCAGCCCCCTGCCTGAAGATCCTACAGATGCTCTCCTAACGGAGGTGCTGGCTCCGGCAGCTTACGAGGTGCCGGCGAAGAAGACCAAGAAGAAGGCCACGGGGACCCGAAAGGGTCTCCGGCGCAAGGTTGTATCGGACTCATCGTCCGATGACTCTGATGCGCACTCCTCCCATGAAAACGAGGAGGAGGAGGAGGAAGGTTCTCCCCCCAGCTGGGGGATACAAGAAAAGGATGGTCGACCCAACCGGGGAGGCCGAAGGGTCCAAGAAGGGAAGGACCCTCCCTCCGGACTGCTCCATGACACCCGCCTACAGTGGCGACGAGTGGCTACCCAGGGTCAAGCCCCTGGCGAAGTCATAAGTATCCGAACAACATAGTAATTCATGGTATATTTTATTGCACTGCTTCTCCTCATGCCGAACATGATTATGCAGTCCGTCCCGAGCTCATGTCGACGTGTCTTCGTCGAGCGGTTCATTGGACTCGTCCGATATGAACAGCGGTTCTCTTCCGACCGCCTCTACCCCTCGCCCTATGGACAACGTTGAGGTGTTGTCTCGAAAGGCACCGAGCCGAGGCGAGGTGGTCCTGGGGGCGCCTCGAGGCGACCTCCCGGACCCTGGGCGCAAAGGGAGCAAAAATTCCACGGGCTCCGAGTTCGGCCCCCAGCCAAACACTGCGCCGCAACCTTCGATTGTTCCGGACTCCGGCAGGCAATCCCCCATTAAGGGGGGCCAGCTGCCCATGTCGGTGTCCTCTGTCCATCCAGAGGCACCGAACAACTTGCTGGAAGTTCTTCGCGGCGCTTCCATCGACGAAGAGCACCGCACTATCATGAGTGCGGTGATCAAGCAAGTTCAGTCTGCCAAAAACGGACTAACCGAAACTTGCGCCAGCCTCCTAACAGGCTTTGAGGTAAGCAATCAAAATATAAGAAAATATTACCGCATAGATAGTAGCCCCTAATGCTCTGTTCGGCGCTCGAGAAGAAAGGCCGAATAAAGGATCAAATGATGACTCAGGAGTCTAATCAGAATATATCTATGTGTATGTGCAGGCTTCACTGCTGGCCGCTGCCGCACGTACTGCGGAGGTCTCTGCACTGAAGCAAGACCTGGAGCAGTCCAAGAACAAGCTCGGCCTTACCAAGAGGCAGCTCGAGGAGAGCAAAGGTAAGCAATACCTTGTCTACGCTTTTTAAAAAGAAGTTCGGTTGTAAAATAATAGGATCATCATGAATTTGCCAGGGCCACGACCGAGTGGCGACCCTGAAGAAGGCGCTGTCCGAGGCCGGAGACAAAGCGGCCAAGGAGCGCATTGAGCGGGAGAAGCAAGATGACCGAGTAGGCGAGGTGCAGCAAGAGCTCGAGGCTCTCGCCGAAAAACACTAGTCCTTGGAGCTTGACTCTAAGACGCGAGAGTCCGAGCTCGCGCGGGCGCTTGAAAGCGCCCGGAGCGCCAAGGCTGAAGCCCACAAGGCCCTCTAGGAGATTGATGCGGTGAAGAAGATAGCAGCGTTTAAGGCATTCATTATGCAAAGCAAGCATGTGGAGGAAACTTACCTTTTACTTACCCGAGTTCGGAGCTCTCCAGGAGCATTCGCAGATCTTCCCCACAGTGTACTGGATGCGTCGGAGTTTTACCGCGCTCAGGAGGGGAGCTCGAGGAAAAGTTGTTCTGGTCTCAGTATACTGGGACCGAACGCCCGATGCCCTTGAGCGACAAGCTGAAGCAATTGGTCGAGCTTCACAAGGCGGCCGAACACGCCATGAAGGGCCTTATAGTCCGGAAATGGCCTGGCGAGCCCCTGCCCGGCAGCTACTTCGGTCTGGTGAGGCGGCTTGTGGATTCCTGCCCATGGCTGGAAGTCATAAAGCGGTCCGTCTGCATCGAGGGTGCGTGCAGGGCTTTTTCCCAGGCGAAGGTGCACTGGGCGAAGCTGGATGCCGTGAAGCTGGTGAAGGAGGGGCCGCCGGAGGGCAAGGAGCATCGCTGCCCCGAGATGTATTATGAGAGTGTCCTGAAGGGTTCCCGCCTTGTGGCGGATGAATGTGCCAGGGATGTAATTTTTGAATGAACATGCTCATGTGATCATGTAATGTGAAACAAGTTCATCTGCGCTATGCAACGCTTTTTTAATTTAAAATATTACCTTTTGTGCGACCGTTTATAAAATCTGAGAGTTGGCCAATTGTTGCCTTGTGCCCCCATGTAACTAGTACTAGGGTGAGCACTCTTTACCCCAATTTTGGGCCCTTCAAGGCAGGTGTTTAGCGCAACGAACCAGGCAATTGGACTATAAGGCTTTATCACTCTCACTTAGCCATAGAAGTCTACAATTTTAAATTTTGGCGAAGCCCCTAGTATTCGGAAGGCCGAATTTGGGGCGCTATACACGCCTAAGTCGGGCAAGGCCGACTCCTCGCCCGAAGCGGAAAAAGTCTTTAAGGACATGAGACCTCTCAAACAGCGACCAGTCTCTCGCCTTATCATGACAGTCAGTTTTCGGCTTTCTCTACTGAGGTGTTCGTCCGGAAGAACCGAGACACAATTGCAGTAGTTCTCCCACCGCTACCTTAGCCGATACAGCGGAACATAAGGTACCAAAGCATGGGAGCCGGGTAAACCCAACTATTGACCCAAGCCATGATTCGGAGCTGATGCATATAATGCTATAAGTTCAGGGTGCCGCACTGTTAAAAGTGTTCAGACTTCTCGCGCTGTATTATGGGGTAAACGGAAGCCTTTGGCGTACTGACCGTACCCGAATGTACGGGTGCGGATTGTCGTAAATGGACATATAAGAAAAAAGGGGATTAATAATGCAATAATAGACTACTGCTATGCATTGTTATTTAAATAGTACGTCGAAGCATACTGGTACAAGTAGTGCAATGAGCAGAGAGTAGGACTATTCAAAATGTCCTGTCCAAGGGCAAGCTGCGTATGGATAGTAGAAAGCGGGTATATCAATTATTATTAGAGACCACCTGGGGGTTCCTGCGTACATCTTAGCTTCTTGCCGCCTTGGTTGTTCCTTCCCGTAATGTGTCCGGCAATCGTACTGCCGGAAAGGGCTTCCAGAGAGTTAGGCCCTGAAAGAGAAAATAAATGATAAAGGTATACAGCCCCTAGGGCGGTTAACCCGCATTGCGGGACGTGCCCTGATCGTGCCCTCCTATGTCCATGGTATTTTCAGTGCGTAATTATGTACGCGCGGCACGGATTTCGTCCCTTGACTGGGACTGGGATGGGGGCCGAATTGCTAGGCGAGCTCTGAACGTGGCAGGCAATCCTGTTGCAGTTTACTCCGGACTCGCCTGAAGGTGTCCGGGGGTTGTATCGCCGAATTAATGGTTTTCCTTAAAAGACTGCTTTGTCTTTCTACTGCGAGGGCCACAGTGTGCTCTTCTGTGCGGAGCGAGCGTTCTGCGTTTCCATTTACTGTTATGACCCCCCGAGGTCCTGGCATCTTGAGCTTGAGGTATGCGTAGTGCGGTACTGCGTTGAATTTTGCAAATGTTGCTTGTCCGAGCAGTGCATGATAGCCACTGCGAAACGGGACGATATCAAAGATTAACTCCTTGCTTCGGAAGTTGTCCGGTGATCCGAAGACCACTTCTAGTGTTATTGAGCACGTGCAATGGGCCTCTACACCTGGGATGACGCCCTTAAAGGTGGTTTTGGTGGGTTTGATCCTCGAGGGATCGATACCCATTTTTCGCACTATATCCTGATAGAGCAGGTTCAGGCTGCTGCCGCCATCCATAAGGACTCGAATGAGGTGAAATCCGTCGATGATGGGGTCTAGGACCAGTGCGGCGGATCCGCCATGATGGATACTAGTGGGGTGGTCCCTGCGATCAAAGGTGACCGGACAAGCGGACCATGGGTTGAACTTTGGGGCAACAGGCTCCATCGCATAGACGTCCCTTAGTGCACGCTTCCGCTCCCTCTTGGGAATTTGGGTTGCGTATATGATGTTCACCGTCTTCACTTGTGGGGGGACCCCTTCTGTCCTCTCATGTTCGGCGCCGGGGCTCCTCCTCGTCATCACTATGCAGCCCCTTGTCCTTGTTTTCGGCATTTAACTTGCCGGCCTGCTTGAACACCCAACATTCTTTGTTGGTGTGATTGGCTGGCTTGTCGGGGGTGCCGTGGATTTGACACGAGCGATCCAGTATGTGATCCAAACTGGACGGAGCCGAAGTACTTCTTTCAAATGGCTTTTTTCGCTGACTGGATCTAGAACCTCTGAATCCAGCATTGACTACCATATCATCGGTGTTATCGCTGTTGTTGTGGCGCTTTGGTCTGTTACGACGTGGTCTGCCGTTGGCGTCCTTGGTATCCAAAGTGCCCGGATTCCTTGATGTGTTGTTGCTGCGAGCCAGCCAGCTATCCCCGCTCGCGCAAAAGCGGGTCATGAGTGTCGTGAGGGCTGCCATAGACTTCGGCTTCTCCTGGCCAAGGTGGCGGGCAAGCCACTCATCGCGGATGTTATGGTTGAATGCCGCTAGGGCCTCTGCATCCGGACAGTCGACGATTTGGTTTTTCTTAGTCAGGAACTGTGTCCAGAATTGCCTGGCCGATTCCCCTGGCTACTGAGTTATATGCCTCAAGTCATCAGCATCCGGTGGTCGCACATAAGTGCCTTGGAAGTTGTTAAGGAACGCGTCTTCCAAATCCTCACAACTGCCGACGGAGTCTGTTGGCAAGCTATTTATCCAATGCCGAGCTGGTCCTTTGAGTTTTAGTGGGAGGTACTTGATGGCATGTAGATCGTCACCGCGAGCCATGTGGATGTGAAGGAGGAAACGCTCAATCCATACATCGGGATCTTCTGTACCATCATACGATTCGATATTTACGGGTTTAAAACCCTCCAGGAATTCGTGATCCATAACTTCATCAATGAAGCATAGGTGGTGTGCAGCCCCTCTGTGCCGGGCTATATCGCGATGCAGTTCATATGAGTTTTGTCTGTTGTATTCGGCCCGGCCGGATTTACCTTTTGTGTATCCGGCGCGACGATCATCGTCCCGTGTTGGCGCGTGCGCCCGTGACCCGTATATTGACCTTGCAAGTTTTGCCCTGTTGTCCAATACGTCTCGCAGGTCCCGTGTGTTGCCCCGGGCCTTGGTATTTTTGATTGAGTGGCGGCGGGGTGCAGGCTGAACTTCAGGCTGAAACGCCTCTCTGGCTCGGCCACGCGGTGGCCGGTCAGCCACATCGTACACTGGTGATGGAGGTTTCAATGCTTCCTCCTCGAGGTGAGGTAGCAACCTGCGTTTTGGGTAACTCTTGGAGGGGCGCTCGAGTTCGTATTCCTCGGCCGCAAGGACTTCGGTCCATCTGTCTACTAGCAAGTCTTGATCAGCTTGGAGCTGTTGTTGCTTTTTCTTCAGACTATTTGCTGTGGCCATAAGCCGGCGCTTGAAGCGCTCCTGCTCGATGGGATCCTCCGGCAAGATAAATTCTTCGTCGCTGAGGCTCACCTCGTCTTCAGAGAGAGGCATATAATTGTCCACCTCCAGTTCTCCATCTGCTGCATGCTCTGGAGGCCTAGCTTGTTCATCCTCCCTCTCTACATCGTACTGGAGGGGGTTGTGGTTGTCTTCGGCACTATCTGGAGTGTTATTATCTCATGTGCCGGTATCACTACTTTTGCTGTGGCGGGACTTAGAGCGGCGCCGCTGACATCGGCGCTTGGGTTGCTTCTTGGAGGGGTCATCCTCCGGTGTCTCATCGCCATTGCCTTCTTTGGGGGTGTCCACCATGTATATATCATATGATGAGGTGGCGGTCCATCGCCCTGTGGGCGGTGGTTCCTGTTCGTGTCCTACATCGTCGTCCATACCGTGAATGTCTTCGGAGTCGAAGTCGAGCATGTCGTTTAAATCATCGACAGTGGCTACTAAGTGGGTGGTGGGTGGGCGGCGAATTTCTTCGTCGTCCGCATCCCATTCTAGCCGGACTTAGTTCGGCCAAGGCTCCCCTGACAAGGAGAGAGACCTTAATGAATTTAGCACATTGCCGAAAGGCGAGTGCTGAAAGATATCCGCGGAGGTGAACTCCATGATTGGCGCCTAGTCGGGTTCGATGGGCACGGATGTAGGCGGCTCGGAGTCCGTGGCCGGAGACGAATCCAGTGGTTCAGCGAAAGGGCTCTCGTAAGGGGTGAAGTCAGTATCCAGCTCCATCGCCACTGAGAGTGCGGCCTCCCTAGCGGGGTCTATCCCTCCATCCTTGGATGGCGCAATTTGCTCCGGATTGAAGGCCAGAGTAGTTGCAGATGCGATCTCCCGAACACTATCCGACAGCAGAGTTACGTCATGCTCGTCGTGACTGTGCGGCGCACCTGACACGGGCTCGAATCCGTCGAAGAACAAGTCTCCGCAGATATCAGCAGTGTAGTTTAAGTTTCCGAATCTGACCTGATGGCCAGGGGCATAGCTCTCGATCTGCTCCAGATGGCCAAGGGAATTGGCCCGCAGTGCGAAGCCGCCGAATATAAAGATTTGTCTGGGGAGGAAAACCTCACCCTGGACCGCATTGCTACCGATGATCGAAGGAGCCATCAAGCCTTACGGTGACAACACAGTGGAACCCTGAATGAAAGCACCAATGTTGGTGTCAAAACCGGCAGATCTCGGGTAGGGGGTCCCGAACTGTGCGTCTAAGGCGGATGGTAATAGGAGGCAGGGGACACGATGTTTACCCAGGTATGGGCCCTCTTGATGGAGGTAATACCCTACGTCCTGCTTGATTGTTCTTGATGATATGAGTATTACAAGAGTTGATCTACCACGAGATCGTAGAGGCTAAACCCTAGAAGCTAGCCTATAGTATGATTGTATCTCCTGTCCTACGGACTAAACCCTCCGGTTTATATAGACACCGGAGGGGGCTAGGGTTACACAGAGTCGGTTACAAGGGAGGAGATCTACATATCCGTATTGCCTAGCTTGCCTTCCACGCCAAGGAGAGTCCCATCCGGACAAGGGACGAAGTCTTCAATCTTGTATCTTCATAGTCCAATAGTCCGGCCAAAGGATATAGTCCGGCTATCCGGAGACACCCTAATCCAGGACTCCCTCAAGGAGTATATAGTAAGCATGGCCACCATAGTAGATAGCAACAGATGGTTCCGGAGAAGTGCTTCATCTGTATGCTCTACACAATAAGCCTCCTAACAAAGGTTGGTACTCGCCCACTGATTTCATCCATATGATTGAACTTTTCATCTCTATTGGTGTTGTGCTACTATTTAGATACTGTCATCAAAAAGTGGTATTGTCCTTGAGAAGTGCTTCATCTGTGCTGTTTTAAATATTTCCTTTCCTTTTTTTCGAGCAAACAGGGATGCTAGCATTTAGTTGTCCTCTTGTCTTTGCACAACAGGATCATCCTCCTCTAAAGAAGAATATGGAGTACGTGAAGTGACTAGTTACGATTATGCCAGGATGAAGAACCCCTTTCTATCTTCTCATTAGAAGGAGCAGTTGAAGGACAGTTACATTACCCCCCACAAGACCACACTAACTTCAGCTCAAAAGGACAGACAAATCTCCATTTTCTTGCTGTGATGCACGAGTACAATGTTGTTCTAGGATTCTTTCCTGTGAGTTCCATTTTTTCTAAAAGTGTGCTCTACATGGACCATGTAGGTGCCTGTGTAAACTGTCAATTCATAGTACAGTTTGCTTTGTACTAATCACTTTTTTGTATGTTTGCAAACAGGGGTGCTCGGCTTGATTTCAATGGGAACTGCACAAAATGTTCATGAATACATCGAATCATTCCTTTCCACCACAAGAAAGGAGGTGCCGAGTGAATTTGGTTGATTTTGGTGGAACTACACAAGAAGAACAGCTGGTTTATTTAGCACGAGGTGCCATGTTAATGTCCGAACTGATGGCAAACCCTAGCCATTCCACAATCGTAGGCATTTGATATTTTGGAATGGGACAACCTTGTCAAATTTTGCTCATTGATTTTAGCAAGAAGACATGCATTTTATATTTTCAAATGGGACGCCCTTTGCTGTCAGCAGCGTCGATCCATTTTTTCTTTATTCTTTAGTTGTGAAGTAAATATTGGCTCTGACATGTGAATCGCTGAGATGCATAATCATCAAATTGTTTGGATGTTCTTTATGAATTGACAGGCTTGTGTGTTTGATTGCAATGTACAGGAACGGTAAAAAGCTGCTCAAACTCTTTGTACTCCTTCTGTTGCTTTTTACATCGCACATTGTGAAAGTACATACTTTTTTCGATAAGATTGGTCAAAGTAGAGATACTTTGACTGCAGACAAAACTTGTATGCATACTAGAAAGGAACGGAGGGAGTACATGTGAAACTGCTGCAAACGAGGTGATCACCATGGGAATAATGCTAGTACGTATTCTTTTACATGTTCATCCAATGCCAGTAATACAAGAATTCGAACTAATCGAAATAAATTCATTCATGCACGGTCAGATTTCATATAAACATGTCGGATTTCATTACATTTCATACATTCTTCAACTAAAAAGTGGTGCGCTGGAGGTAAAATTAATTAACCAAAGCTACCCACCTGCATCTGGGCTCAAGTTCTCTTGCAAATGACTATATCTCATGAGCTTGCTCAACCATGGAGCACTCTTCAATCATCCTGTAATCATAGAATTTCTCCATGATGTATAGCTCAGTGCCAGCAACCGGAGGGTAGCAGCGGTGGTCTTACTTGGACCCGAGCGGCGGCGACCTACCGTGTTCTACTCTTCCTCATTTTATGTGTGGCATGACCTTGTTGGCAGTGGGGCGGGGCCTTGGCAGAGCCGGCGATGTCCTCTGTCTCGTTGCCGGTGGGCGGTGCCTCGGCGGAGCGGGGGAAATCCCCTCCCTCGTTGTTGGCAGGGTGGGGCCTCGGCGGAGCCGGCGGTGTCCTCTACCTCGTTGTTGGCGCTGCAGGGCCTCGGCGGAGTAGGGCCTCGTCGACGCCAGCAGAGCGGGGACTCGTTGTAGACGGCATTGTCCTCTGCCTCGTCCTCGGTCTCGCCAAATAGCGCCTTGCCCGCTTCATCGCCCTCTTTGTAGGCGGCCGCAACCTCCACCACCCGCATGCGATACGGCTAGCGCTCGAGGCGGCCCTCGCGGGCACAGCAGTACGAGTCGAGCAGCGCCTCCTGCGCCGCCCGCTTCGCGGCGATCTGCTCCTCCGCCTGCAGGTGCTCCTGGAGGAGATGGTGGTTGTAAGCAATGTCGTCCTGCGCCTCCCGGAACTGCTCCTCAAGCTTCGCCTCACCGTGTCCATATATTGGGCACGGGCCTCGCCGATGGTCATGGTGCAATGCACCGGCGAGGATGGCGCGGTGGAGGGGGTTGGCGCCGGATCATCGACTACCATGTTCTCCATTGGGACGTCGTCGTCCTCCGGCTGCCTGCCGGCCAGCTAGTCGGCAGCAATGGCTGCCATCTCCTTGTGGTAAGTCGTCCACCCGTCCCGAAGAGTGCTGGAGCATGAGGAAGACATGGTGGGCAGTAGTGGTGTGGATAGGAGAAAGGGAACTAATGCGGATGACTATGGCTATGGTCGGCGCAGCAGTTTATATAGCAATGGTTGGCGGCGGAGGGACAGACGTGTGGCGCTAGAGTAGCCGCCTCGGCAACCGCATATCATTACTGTGGGCGGCAGAAGGACGGATGGATGACACTTGTGTCATTTGAAGGCGGAGCAATCGCCTGGACCGGGAAGCAGGGCGGGCGGTGCTAACCGTTTCGGGTGGAGGCGGTCTGGGTGGGCCAGGGCAGTGAGACTCGTGCTTGGCAGCGGGTCGGTCCAGCAGCCGAACATGCTGGCTCGCCAGCTAGCTCGCCGACCTAAGCGATGACAATCAGACGATGGACGTAGCTTTCGACCAGGAGCCGGCTCCACTGTCCAAGCCGGTTCATGCCGTGTTCACCATAGAGCAGGTGCGGCCGCACTTCGACGCCCTAATGGCGGAATAGCTACCAACACGGGAGGACCTGTGCTGCAACCTCTGTCTCCTCAATGACCACCAGTGAACAAGCGAAAGACAGTGCCGTCGCGGACATGTGGCTCTATGATCCTGGCTTCCCGAATGAGTAGCGGGCGCTGTATGAGACCATCCGTAGGGCCCGCGAGGCCATCTCCATCGTCGTTTGAGTTATTGTGCTCGCTGTGGCGCCGCCGTCTCGTGTTGTCAACATGGTCAATGGACATGAGGATGAGGAGATGACTTTACTTGGAGAGGATGACAGTGGGGACCCACCAGGGCCATAGCCGCACGTACGCAAGTGCCTCCTTATTAGTATATAAAACTAAATTTTTTTTGCTTCCTCCTGGTTTCCTGACATCATGGTCCCACACCATTGTCAACCTTTGTAGTCAATAAACAAGAGAATAGCACAAGAAGCGGCCGACAGCTGGGACCAAGCAGCTCAAGCAGTATTTGTGTTTTTGAGGTGTGAGCACTGCAGAGTTTTTCTTGAGCGATGTTTCGTCTGGATATTAATTTTTATCCTCTGAACAACAATGAAAACATCGTTGCAGGCATTAACTAGGAGGGCTGTGGCCTGTCTAGCCTAGGCCAGATATCCAGCCCAGATATTAATTTTTTTCAAACTGAAAATGGCTAGCCTAGCTATACATTTTTTAGGAATACCCAGGCAAAGTAAAGTTGTTATTCTCTGCCCCGCTGGTTTGCAAATCTTTCCTAGGAGGGATGCATTAGGCTTAACAAGAAAATGGGCTTTAAGAAATAATAAATGGGATGTAATTATAAAAACTGGGCAGTAACTATTAAAAATGCACCAAACACGTAATTACTTTATAAAATATTATTTTTGGATATTGAAAATTTTAATTTCATTAATTGTTGCGAGCGCAATGTTTCGTTGGATTTTTACATACTATAAATTTATATTGAAATTGTATTTAATCTGACTAGAAATTTCGGGATAAAAATATTTCGGATCCCATCAAAATGTGGGAAATTTTATTGAAATCTGTTTTGAACGGTTGGTTGAAATGGGATGTACTTTTAACAAACTGTAAATGGGTTGTAGTAAATTCCATTATAATTCAAAAATTGGCTGCACATTCTTACAAATCTGAAATGGGCTATAAGTTCTCTACACACACTTCTGGCCTTACTAAGTTGACGCGTCCCCTAAAAAAAGAGTTGACGCGTATGCAAGGCTTTGTCAACTTATAGTCAACACATGGTTCTAGGAGCAGTGGTCGTTGGATGTCCATCCAACGGATGTCGTGCTTCTTCTTCAATCTCGGATATTCTACCTTCACCTGCCCAAAGCAGGGCCGTTCGTGCCGCCTGCTCCTGCCTCCCGTGGCCGGCTGTGCTGCCGCGGAGGCCTCACCGCCCCCTACTACTCCCACCGCTGGCCAGGCCATCCCTCCACTCATCCACACCCCCTGTTATTCTGCGGCGAAAGCAGCCTCACACCGCAGCCGAACCAGTGAACCCTCGTACTCCTCTCCGGGTGGGTATCCACTGCCGCGTCTAACCGGGCTCCCCGTCGTCCCCTTCCTAGGCCTCGCCGTTGTCCACCGCCGTGGTGCTCTCGGCGCGGCGTGGTCAATCTGGTCAGCGACCGACTTCCATCGGAAGAGTACTGTATGTGGAGAGGCCGACAGCTGGGTCCACAGCAGCCGCAAGGAACTGCCTCCTTATTACGCGCAAAATAATTATTCCTCCACCTGACAGCGGGACCCACCGGACGGGCCACCGTATTTTGTGAAAAAAACGTTTCCCCCCTGACTGCTGGGACCCACCAGCTACATCTTCGCACGCAAGGAAGTGCATCCGGGCAAAAAAACGATTTGCCCCCTGACTGCTTTGACCCACCAGCTACATCTTCGCACGCAAGGAAGTGCCTGACAGTGGGGACCCACCTGGTCGAAGTGTACGTAGCGTTGTCATTCTGGTCGCGAACGTGTATGTACATACTAGTCCATGTAGAGGCGCGCATGTGTCGTAGTAGAGGCGTGCACGTAGCATGTACATGTACGTACAGTAGCCAGTGTGCAAGAAAGAAAATACGGCCACGTACGTACATACGGGCATGGTTTCGAACGCCTAATTGTGCATACGTACGGCCAGGGCTCATGTACATGGCTGGGTCAGAACGGAGAAACAACGTCATCATCGTGTTCATGGGGAGCCAACCGGCTGGGTCGGAATGGAACGTGTCTTCGTGTTCATCAGGAGGGCTTGGACGGAACAGCCGATGGAAACGAGGCCTGGCATACCACACAACGGAGGAAACGACCTTGTGTTCGACTGCCCACGTTCGAAACGGGATCATGTTCATCAGGAGGGGTCTGGCGTACCACAAAATAGAGGAAACGGACCTCCTACGGTCGAAACGGGGTCCTGTTGATCGGGAGGGGTGTGGCGTACCGCAACACGGAGGAAACAGACTTGTGTTGGAGCTCTACGATCGAAACAGGGGTCCTCTTCATTGGGAGGGGTGTGGCGTACCGCAAAACGGGACTCCACCGGATACTGTTCATCTCCACCGTCGACCCCCTCTAGCCTCCACGGGCTACTGTTCATCCACCGTCGACCTCCTCCAGCCTCCACCTGCGACTGTTCATCCACGGGCTCCTGTTCATCTAGCCTCCACCGCGCGCTACTCCATCGGCTACTGTTCAACCAGCCCTCTCCAAAGTGCCTCCTGATCAGCCACCCCTCCACGGGCTACTTTTCATTCAGCCCTCCATCGTCTACTATTCATCCAGCCCTCCATGGGGTCGTCCTGTTCATCCAGCCCTCCACGGGGTCCTATTCATCCAGCCCCAACTGGCTCGATCGATCGGGGTCCTGTTCATCCAAAGGCAACACCACGGGGTCCTATTCATCCACCCCCACCGGGAACAATTCATCCAAACCCCCTAGCAATGCTCACTGTTGATCCAGAGGCAGCATCGATCGGCTTCAATTAGCAGCAGTAGCGAAGGAATCGCTTGATCGAGTTCAGTTAAGAGCCATCGATCGATCGCCCGGGTTCAGTAACGTGTAGCCTGCAGTGCAATCGCTCGGTTTCAGTAGGCGAACGCCTCGCTCGGGTTCAGTTAGAGCCCAACGCCTCGCACAAAGACGCGTGCATGTACGAGAGAAACATGCATCGCTCGGCCCCGACCACCCACCGTAACCGGGAACACCCCGATATTTTCCCAGCCCTCGCTTCTACCACGGTTTTTTCCGTCAAGAACGGCCAAAGAATGTCATGCAGCTGCGTCTCCGGCCTGTCCAGGACGAAAAGCCCATTTTCTATCATGATTTTTTGTCATAGAAGTAGGAGCCCACCACATCTATGATGATATCGGGTTTTGTCACAATTATCGTCATACAAGTGTCATAAGTATGAAAGAAAAAAAATTGTTCGGCCCAAAATGTCACGGATGTGTCTTTTTTTGTAGTGTATGCGGCAAAGGACGCCTATGCAGCGTACGAGATATGGAACCGCGTCACCATCACCCAGGACGGGCTTCGCTGTGCAAAGCTGGAGAAGGAGGAGCCCACCAAGAAGCGCGCCAGGAGCAGCTGGGGATGGGGAGATGCTAGCTGGTGAAGAAGAAAATGGTGTTGGCCAAGAGCCAACAATGCTAGTGTCGTTTTGGAATTATCATCAATTTTGCTTTATCTTGTTTGCTTATGTATCATTAGTTTGCTTGTGATCATTTGTTTTTGCTGAACTTAGTTTGCTTGTCCTGCAGAATCACTTGTAATGATGAACTTTGATTATGTTAGATTGCTTTCTGTTGAACTTAGTTTGCTGGTGATGAACTTGTCGTATAGAATTCTTGTGATAATTTCTTTTCTATTATTTTCTTATGTATAATTAGATTCGAGCAGTGCACAAAACGAAAATAAGATGCAGTGTGCAAATAGGACGCATGTAGTGCAAAATGTGTACAAATGCAGTACAGACTCTGTCAAATGAAGTTTACACATACCCAACAAAGAAGTGCATGCCACTACATTTGAAAAAAGAATAGATAAGAGCAAAAACATGAAGAAAAAAATGAGAACTGTACATGTAGTACGAAATGCGTGCACATGCAGTACGGATCCTTGATCAATCCAGTGCACGGATGATTTACCAAGAAGTGCACGCCCCTACATTCAAAAAAAGAATACATAAGAGCAAAAACACGAAAACAAAATGAGAACTGTACATGTAATACGGAATGCGTGCACATGCAGTACAGAACCCTGATCAATGCAGTGCACAGATGATTTACTAAGCAGTGCGCGCCCCTACATTGGAAAAAATACACGAGAGAAATGATTAAAAAAATTGACCACCCAGGTGCAACCGGCCCCAGCCAGTCTCGTAGTAGATCTACGCCCACAGGAGGCAAGTCGTTCTGAGCCACGATGCATGGGGCCAGGCACACATGGGCCCATAGGTCAGAGTGCATAGAGTAGAGAGCGCCGTGTATAAGGGACCAAATAAGTAACCAGAGGAGTTCGATACGGCTGCCTCGCCAGTGCTTATAAACAGGTCGGCCGTGCCTTCCGCGGGTGAGGTGGGACTAAACATTAAGCCGCACACACAATGCATAGGGAACCATCCGTGCTCACAGGCCAACTTGGGCCCAATGCGTCTTCACTCCCCGAACACAGGCCCAACAGACAAAAGACAAGCCACTGAAAATTAAAAAAAATCCCACATGCCAGTCCACAAACACAGTCTCAACCACGCGTCCTGTAGTTCGTTGTCATATGACAATGCAGTTTGCTATTTTCAACTAAGCAGTCTTGTTCCTTCTCAAATGCATTCGCGTACAATGAATCAGAACCAATCCACCACCTAAGACCAACCACAACATTTATTACTTTCGTTGCTCAATTGGTTGCATAAAACCGTATCCATTCGTGCTCCAGACTAACACAACTCCTCCCCCCATTCCTCTTTTGTAGACAAAATACAGTTCTCTTTTGTAGATGATGAAGTGCACAACGATAACCAATGTAGTTCCATTAACATGCAGGATACATATAAACATGACAAATGCCTGTTCGGACAGAAAGTGGTGGTTAAAAAATTTACTGATCAAAAATAAAATAAAACCACGTTCGCATACAACCACCCAATCCGAGCGGTTCCATCGCCACAAGCCCACGATCATAGATGTAACACCAACCCACGATCTGCACAACCGCATCGTCAGCGCGATCGTGCAGTTCATCCGATTCGGCCATCCCACCCCATGCCCTCCCCTTAAATTGACCACCCAGGTGCAATCGGCCCTAGCCAGTTTTGTAGTAGATCTACGCCCACAGGAGGCGAGTCGTTCTGAGCCATGATGCATGGGACTGGGCACACATGGGCCCATAGGTCAGAGAGCATAGAGCAGAGAAGGTTGCCTCGCCAAACACAGGCGCCCAAATAAGTAACCAGAGGAGTTCGATACGGCTGCCTCGCCAGCACTTATAAACAGGTTGGCCGTGCCTTCTGCGGGTGAGGTGGGACTAAACATTAGGCCGCACACACAAGGCACCGGGAACCAGCCGTGCTCACAGGCTGACTTGGGCCCAATGCGTCTTCACTCCCCGAACACAGGCCCAACAGACAAAATAGAGGCCACTGAAAATTAAAAAAAAATCCCACATACCACTCCCCAAACACAGGCTCAACCACGCATTCCGCAGTTCGTCATCTGATGACAATGCAGTTCACTATTTTCAACTAAGTAGTCCTGTTGCTTCTCAAATGCATTCACGTACACTGAATGAGAACAAATCCACCACCTAACACCAACCACAACATTTATTACTTCCGTTGCTCAATTGGTTGCATAAAAATGTATCCATTCGTGCTCCAGACTAACACAACTCCTCCCGCGTTCCTCTTTTGTAGACAAAATGTAGTTCTTTTTGTAGATGATGAAATGCACAACGATAACCAATGCAGTTCCATTAACACACATGATACATATAAACGTGACAAATGCCCGTTCGGACAGAAAGTGGTGGTTAAAAAAATTTACTGATCAAAAATAAAATAAAACTACGTTCGCATACAACCACCCAATCCGAGCGGTTCCATCGCCACAAGCCCACGATCACAGAAGCAACACCAACCCACGATCTTCATAACCGCATCGTCAGCGAGATCGTGCAGTTCATCCGATGCGGCCATCCCACTAGGCGCCCTCCCCTTAAATTCAGACCCCTGGCAAAGGCCTTCTCATCCACAACAACACAAGTATCCATTGCGCTGCCACCAAATCGCTCCATCAAAGCGATCTCCACAAAAAACACCAAGCCCCACTACCGGCAATGGCGTTCACCGACGAGTACAAGGGCGTGGAGGCCCACGGCAACACCAAGTTGCACGTCATCCACACCAATGGGAAGCAGATGGCGATCTCCCTCGCGCAGTACGAGTGCCACCTCAGCCTCCAGCGCCACAAGATCGTTGGCATTGATCTCGAGTTCAACAACAAGCCTGAAGCGACGCAAAAACCCGCCCTCTGCCAACTCTCCATCGGCAAGACTCAGCCGATGCTGCTCTTCCAACTGAGCGCCGCTGAAAGGTGCACCATCTTCGACAACTTCCTCGCCGACCCCAAGTACGCCTTTGCAGGCTTCTCCATCGATGGCGACAAAACTAGGCTAGAGCGCGTCAATCTGGAGGTCGACAACTTCGTCGACATCCAAAAGGAGTGGAGGGTGCCCAAGGCAACCAAGGAGTTGGACTCCCTCAGAGACGTCTCCGGCATGCTCATCGATGACTACTACAACAACATGAAGAAGAAGATCACCGACGATGAACACAAGCGCTGGGCCACCCTGCCTCTGTCCATGAGGCACATGGAGTACGCGGCAAAGGATGCCTACGCAGCGTACGAGATATGGAACCACATCGCCCTCACCGAGAACGGGCTTCGCCGTGCAAAGCTAGAGAAGGAGGAGCCCCCCATGAAGCGCCCCAGGAGCAGCTGGGGTTGGGGAGACGCTAACTGGTGAAGAAGAACATGGTGTCGTCCAAGATCCAACAATGCTAGCGTCATTTTAGAATTATCATAAAATTTTCTTTATGTTGTTTGCTCATGTATCGTTAGTTTGCTTGTGATCATTTGCTTTTGCTGAACTTAGTTTGCTTGTCATGGAGAATCGCTTGTAATGATGAACTTTGATTATGTTAGATTGCTTTCTGTTGAACTTAGTTTGCTGATGATGGACTTGTTGTACATAATTCTTGTGATAATTTGTTTTCTGTTGTTTGCTTATGTATCATTAGTTTCAAGTAGTGCACAAAATGAAAATAAGATGCAGTGTGCAAACAAGACGCATGTAGTGCAAAATGTGTACAAATGCAGTACAGACTCTGTCAAATGAAGTTTACACATACCCAACAAAGCAGTGCACGCCCCCACATTTGAAAAAAGAATACATAAG
This sequence comes from Triticum dicoccoides, assembly GCF_002162155.2. Classification (NCBI taxonomy): domain Eukaryota; kingdom Viridiplantae; phylum Streptophyta; class Magnoliopsida; order Poales; family Poaceae; genus Triticum; species Triticum dicoccoides. The sequence goes on along the minus strand of NC_041392.1, from coordinate 424,400,479 downwards.
AGCAAAAACACAAAAACAAAATGAGAACTGTACATGTAGTACGGAATGTGTGCACATGCAGTACGGAACCTTGATCAATCCAGTGCACGGATGATTTACCAAGCAGTGCATGCCCCTACATTTGAAAAAAATACATAAGAGCAAAAACACGAAAACAAAATGAGAACTATACATGTAGTACGTAATGCGTGCACATGCAGTCCAGAACCCTGATCAATGCAGTGCATGGATGATTTACTAAGCTATGCGCGCCCCTACATTGGAAAAAATACACAAGAGAAAATATTAAAAATATTGACCACCCAGGTGCAATCGGCCCTCGCCAGTTTCGTAGTAGATCTACGCCCACAGGAGGAGAGTCGTTCTGATCCACGATGCATGGGGCTGGGCACACATGGGCCCATAGGTCAGAGAGCATAGAGTAGAGAGTGCTATGTATAAGCGCCCAAATAAGTAACCAGAGGAGTTCAATACGGCTGCCATGCCAGCGCTTATAAACAGGTTGGCCACGCCTTCTGCGGGTGAGGTGGGACTAAACATTAGGTCGCACACGCAACGCACCGGGAACCAGCCGTGCTCACAGGCTGACTTGGGCCCAATGCGTCTTCACTCCCCGAACACAGGCCTAACAGACAAAAGAGAGGCCACTGAAAATTAAAAAAAATCCCACATACCACTCCCCAAACATAGGGTCAACCACACATTCCGCAGTTCGTCATCTGATGACAATGCAGTTTGCTATTTTCAACTAAGCAGTCCTGTTGCTTCTCAAATGCATTCACATACACTGAATGAGAACAAATCCACCACCTAACACCTACCACAACATTTATTACTTCCGTTGCTCAATTGGTTGCATAAAAATGTATCTCCAGACTAACACAACTCCTCCCACGTTCCTCTTTTGTAGACAAAATGCAGTTCTTTTTGTAGACGATGAAGTGCACAACGATAACCAATGCAGTTCCTTTAACACACAGGATACATATAAACGTGACAAATGCCCGTTCGGACAGAAAGTGGTGGTTAAAAAAATTTACTGATCAAAAATAAAATAAAACTACGTTCGCATACAACCACCCAATCCGAGCGGTTCCATCGCCACAAGCCCACGATCATAGAAGCAACACCAACCCACGATCTTCACAACCGCATCGTCAGCGAGATCGTGCAGTTCATCCGATGCGTCCATCCCACCCCGCGCCCTCCCTTTAAATTCAGACCCCTGGCAAAGGCCTTCTCATCCACAACAACACAAGTATCCATTGCGCTGCCACCAAATCGCTCCATCACATCGATCTCCACAAAAAACACCAAGCCCCACTACCGGCGATGGCGTTCACCGACGAGTATAAGGGCGTGGAGGCCCACGGCAACACCAAGTTGCACGTCATCCACACCAACGACAAGAAGCAGATGGAAATCTCCCTCGCATAGTACGAGCGCCACCTCAGCCTCCAGCGCCACAAGATCGTGGGCATTGATCTCGAGTTCAACAACGAGCCTGAAGCGACGCAAAAACCCGCCCTCTGCAGACTCTCTATCGGCAAGACACAGCCGATGCTGCTCTTCCAACTGAGCGCCGCTGAAAGGTGCACCATCTTCGACAACTTCCTCGCCGACCCCAGGTACGCCTTTGCAGGCTTCTCCATCGATGGCGACAAAACTAGGCTAGAGCGCGTCAATCTGGAGGTCGCCAACTTCGTCGACATTCAGAAGGAGTGGAGGGTGCCCGAGGCAACCAATGAGTTGGACTCCCTCAGAGACGTCTCCGGCATGCTCATCGATGACTACTACAACAACATGAAGAAGAAGATCACCGACGACGAACACAAGCGCTGGGCCACCCTGCCTCTGTCCATGAGGCACATCGAGTACGCGACAAAGGATGCCTACGCAGCGTACGAGATATGGAACCGCATCGCCCTCACCGAGAACGGGCTTCGCCATGCAAAGCTGGAGAAGGAGGAGCCCCCCAAGAAGCGCCCCAGGAGTAGCTGGGGTTGGGGAGACGCTAACTGGTGAAGAAGAACATGGTGTCGTCCAAGATCCAACAATGCTAGCATCGTTTTAGAATTATCATAAAATTTTCTTTATGTTGTTTGCTTATGTATTGTTAGTTTGCTTGTGATCATTTGCTTTTGCTGAACTTAGTTTGCTTGTCATGGAGAATCGCTTGTAATGATGAACTTTGATTATGTTAGATTGCTTTCTGTTGAACTTAGTTTCCTGATGATGGACTTGTTGTACATAATTCTTGTGATAATTTGTTTTCTGTTGTTTGCTTATGTATCATTAGTTTCAAGTAGTGCACAAAATGAAAATAAGATGCAGTGTGCAAACAAGACGCATGTAGTGCAAAATGTGTACAAATGCAGTACAGACTCTGTCAAATGAAGTTTACACAGACCCAACAAAGCAGTGCACGCCCCTACATTTGAAAAAAGAATACATAAGAGCAAAAACACGGAAACCAAAATGAGAACTGTACATGTAGTACGGAATGTGTGCACATGCAGTACAGAACCTTGATCAATCCAGTGCACGGATGATTTACCAAGCAGTGCATGCCCCTACATTTGAAAAAAAAATACATAAGAGCAAAAACACGAAAACAAAATGAGAACTATACATGTAGTATGTAATGCGTGCACATGCAGTCCAGAACCCTGATCAATGCAGTGCATGGATGATTTACTAAGCTGTGCGCGCCCCTACATTTGAAAAAATACACGAGAGAAAATATTAAAAAATTGACCACCCAGGTGCAATCGGCCCTAGCCAGTTTCGTAGTAGATCTACGCCCACAAGAGGCGAGTCGTTCTGAGCCACAACGCATGGGGCTGGGCACACATGGGCCCATAGGTCAGAGAGCATAGAGCAGAGAGCGCTATGTATAAGCTCCCAAATAAGTAACCAGAGGAGTTCGATACGGCTGCCTCGCCAGCGCTTATAAACAGGTTGGCCGCGCCTTCTGCGGGTGAGGTGGGACTAAACATTAGGCCGCACACACAACGCACTGGTAACCAGCCGTGCTCACAGGCTAACTTGGGCCCAATGCGTCTTCACTCCCCGAACACAGGCCCAACAGACAAAAGAGAGGCCACTGAAAATAAAAAAAATACCACATACCACTCCCCAAACAAAGGCTCAACCACGCATTCCGGAGTTCGTCATCTGATGACAATGCAGTTCGCTATTTTCAACTAAGCAGTCGTGTTGCTTCTCAAATGCATTCACGTACACTGAATGAGAACAAATCCACCACCTAACACCAACCACAACATTTATTACTTCTGTTGCTCAATTGGTTGCATAAAAATGTATCCATTCGTGATCCAGACGAACACAACTCCTCCCACGTTCCTCTTTTGTAGACAAAATGCAGTTCTTTTTGTAGACGATGAAGTGCACAACGATAACCAATGCAGTTCCATTAACACACAGGATACATATAAACGTGACAAATGCCCGTTCGGACAGAAAGTGGTGGTTAAAAAAATTTACTGATCAAAAATAAAATAAAACTACATTCGCATACAACCACCCAATCTGAGCGGTTCCATCGCCACAAGCCCACGATCACAGAAGCAACAGCAACCCACGATCTTCACAACCACATCGTCAGCGAGATCGTGCAGTTCATCCGATGCGGCCATCCCACCCCGCACCCTCCCCTTAAATTCAGACCCCTGGCAAAGGCCTTCTCATCCACAACAACACAAGTATCCATTGCGCTGCCACCAAATCACTCCATCACATCGATCTCCACAAAAAACACCAAGCCCCACTACCGGCGATGGCGTTCACCGACGAGTACAAGGGCGTGGAGGCCCACGGCAACACCAAGTTGCACGTCATCCACACCAACGACAAGAAGCAGATGGCGATCTCCCTCACGCAGTATGAGCGCCACCTCAGCCTCCAGCACCACAAGATAATTGGTATTGATCTCGAGTTCAACAACGAGCCTGAAGCGACGCAAAAACCCGCCCTCTTCCAACTCTCCATCGACAATACTCAGCCGATGCTGCTCTTCCAACTGAGCGCCGCTGAAAGGTGCACCATCTTCGACAACTTCCTCGCCGATTGTGACGCCCCGTGACCGATGTGCCAGGTGCCATCCAGTTATTCGCTGTTGTTGCCTTGTCTTTGCTTGCGTGTCATGCTTTGCATATCATGTCATCATGTGCATTTCATTTGCATACGTGTTCGTCTCATGCATCCGAGCATTTTCCCCGTTGTCCGTTTTGCATTCCGGCGCTCCGTTCTCCTCTAGTGGTCTTTTTTGCCTTTCTTTCATGTGTGGGGATTAAACATTTCCGGATTGGACCGAGATTTGCCAACTGGCCTTGTTTTACTACCGGTAGACCGCCTGTCAAGTTTCGTACCATTTGGACTTCGTTTGATACTCCAACGGTTAACCGAGGGACCGAAAAGGCCTCGTGTGTGTTGCAGCCCAACACCCCTCAAATTTGGCCCAAAACCCACCTAAACCTGCTCGATCATCTAGAGCGTTCGATCACGATCGCGTGGCCGAAAACCGCACCTCATTTGGACTCTCCTAGCTCCCTCTACCTATATATATGTGGCTCTCCCCGAAAATTCCGCGCAGATCAAACCCTACCCTAACTTCCCTCCGCGCCGCCGGACATGTTCGTCTGCCGGCCACCTACCTCCGGCCAATGAGAGCGGGCCACGTCACCGCCGCCGCCACCTTCAGCCACTTAGCCGCCGCCACCTCATCCAGTGCCTGCGCCCTCTCTCCCCCCGCCGCCGCCGGCCCGCGGGGCCCGAGGCCGGCCCGCGCGGGC
>NC_041392.1:424387578-424395423 GCF_002162155.2 Triticum dicoccoides | reverse complement strand
GCGCCGCCGCCCCGCCGATGCGCCGCTCCGCCGCTCACCGCCGCCGCCGTCGAGCTCCACCACTTCGTCGCTGCCACGCCTCCCCGCTGCTTCCTCCGCCGCCATGCGCCTCCCGCCGGCGAGCTCACCCCGGCCGCGCCGCCCGGTCACCGGAGCTCCTTGAGCCACCCACCATCTCCTCCATCTCCGGCGAACGTCTCCGGCGAGATCCGCGAAGCGGGATCAGATGCACCCGCGCGTCCATCCAAACGCCCCCTCCAGATCCGGATCCCTCCGTCCCGTACCACTTCGTCCTGGTTTGACTTTTCCGGAGGTATAATTATCACTAAGTCCCCGGTTTTTCCTGATCCAAGTGCTTATGTTCATCGCATTGTAACTTTGCGTCCGTAGCTCCGATTCATGCATATAGCATATCAAAATGTTCATCTCAGAGAGTACATCATTTCATTCCATTGCATCATTTTCATTTGAGTTCATCTTGATGCCCGAAATGCTGTTAGAAGAGGGCTACTTCAGATAATTGTCAGATCTGCTACTTAGTTTAGCTTTTTGTCATTTTTGCCATGATTATTGTCTGCATGAGGTGCCCTGATGCTCTACATATGTTTTGTTAAGGGTTTTGCCATCTTTCCAGAGGTGCAACCCATGTATTTTTGTGATGTGTGTGGTGACTAGCACAAGCTAGCAAAGTGGTGCACTTGTTAACTCTGTTTTCAGGGACTTAGCAATTCCACGAAGTCCTTGATCTGTTTATCTCATGTGGCCATATGTTCATGTTGTTTCCTAATGATCCATGCCTCTTTTGAGGATGATCAGTAAGGATGTTTTGTTATTATTGTAGTGCTCTATACATCCATGTCTTTGTTTGCAATTATGGAGCACCATAGCTTGAGTCAATCGAGCTCTACTTTTGCTACTTTGTGAATCTGGGAAGATTGTCAACTTGTTTGCAATTTTGCCGATGATGTTGTAGTTGATCTGTGCATGCTATGCTATTGTTCTTGCCATGTTTAGCTTGCATTTGGTGCCTTCTTCATGGGTGTATGCTTGTCTTGCCATGACTTGCACCGTAGTGAGTGCATCGAGCTCGTAAACATGCCTACTTGAGTTATGTTTCAACATGTGTCAGTTTTCACTAAGTCTGTGATCTGATTCTGTTTTTGCTATGTTCACATGCTTGCAATTGTATTTTATGATCCTTTTGGCTCAAGGTCACTAAGGGACTTTTGTTAAGCTCTTTGAGTAGCTCCATGCCATGCTTTACTTTGCCATGTTCAGGCCCTATAGCATATAGTTTTCATGCTCCAAAGAGTGCTATCTGATCTGAAATTCCAGACAAGTGTTAATTTCACTAAGTCTGAGATCTGTTTGTCATATGCATTTTTGCCATGCTTGTTTGAACCTGTTAATGGATGATATGGCCGTAGCTCAGTGCTAGACTTTTGTTAAGCATCTTGAATGCATCCCTGCCATGTATTTTGTTGTCATGTTTGGGTGCTGTAGCATGTTCATCTCATTGCATTTAGATGGCTACTTGCTGTAAATCGCAGACCGGTGTCATATTTCAATGGCTTGCCATTTCCAAACCGTAACTCCGATTCCGGCGTTCTTTATATCGATTTCAAGCGATTTCATCTCATCTTTGCAGTGGAACACTTGGATTCCCAAGTTGAGTCCAGGTTCATGCTTTTCCTGTCATATCTTGCATATGCATCGCATACCGCATCCCGCAAATCATACCATGCTTATGTGGTGGTTGTTTACTATGTTGTTTGCTTCTTTCCGGTGTTGCTTCTTCGGGTTGGTTCTGATAACGTCGTGTTTGTGAGGATTCGTTCGACTATGTCCATTTGTCTTCTTCATGGACTCGTTCTTCTTCCTTGCGGGATTTCAGGCAAGATGACCATACCCTCGAAATCACTTCTATCTTTGCTTGCTAGATGGTCGCTCTTTTGCTATGCCTATGTTGCGATACCTACCACTTGCTTATCATGCCACCCATATTGTTGAACCAAGCCTCTAACCCACCTTGTCCTAGCAAACCGTTGATTGGCTATGTTACCGCTTTGCTCAGCCCCTCTTATAGCGTTGTTAGTTGCAGGTGAAGATTGAAGTTTGTTCCTTGTTGGAACATGGAGATGTTGTTCCTTGTTGGAACATGTTTACTTGTTGGGATATCACAATATCTCTTATTTAATTAATGCATCTATATACTTGGTAAAGGGTGGAAGGCTCGGCCTTATGCCTGGTGTTTTGTTCCACTCTTGCCGCCCTAGTTTCCGTCATATCGGTGTTATGTTCCCGGATTTTGCGTTCCTTACGCGGTTGGGTTATAATGGGAACCCCTTGACAGTTCGCTTTGAATAAAACACCTCCAGCAAGGCCCAGCCTTGGTTTTACCATTCGCCACCTAGCCTTTTTCCCTTGGGAGTCGCACATCCCGAGGGTCATCTTATTTTAACCCCCCCGGGCCAGTGCTTGTCTAAGTGTTGGTCCGAAATGGGCAGCCTGCGGGGCTACCTCGGGGAAACTTGAGGGCTGGTTTTACTCGTAGCTTGACCTATCCGGTGTTTCCCTAAGAACGAGATATGTGCAGCTCCCATCAGGATGTCGGCGCATCGGGCGGCTTTGCTGGATTTGTTTTACCATTGTTGAGGATGTCTTGAAGAACCGGGATACCGAGTCTGATCGGAATGTCTCGGGAGGAGGTCTATTCCTTCATTGACCGTGAGAGCTTGTGATGGGCTAAGTTGGGACACCCCTGCAGGGATTTGAACTTTCGAAAGCCGTGCCCGCGGTTATGGGTAGATGGGAATTTGTTAACGTCCGGTTGTAGAAAACCTAAAGTTAAACCTAATTAAAATACATCAACCGCGTGTGTAACCGTGATGGTCTCTTTCGGGCGGAGTCCGGGAAGTGAACACGGTGTTGGAGTTATGCTTGACGTAGGTTGTTTTAGGATCACTTCTTGATCATAGCTTCTCGACCGTGCTTTGCCTTCTCTTCTCGCTCTCTTTTGCGAATATGTTACCCACCATATATGCTAGTCGCTTGTTGCTGCTCCACCTCATACCTTTACCTTACCCATAAGCTTAAATAGTCTTGATCGCGAGGGTGCGAGATTGCTGAGTCCCCGTGGCTCACAGATACTTCCAAAACCAGCTTGCAGGTGCCGATGAGTCCGTGCAGATGACGCAACCAAGCTCAAGGAGGAGCTCGATGAAGATCTTGTCCTTTGTGTTGTTTCGTTCTAGTTGATCAGTAGTGGAGCCCAGTTGGGGTCGATCGGGGACCTTGTCGCACTTGGGGTTCTTCTTTTATTTTGGTTCCGTAGTCGGACCTTGATTGTATCTAGATGATGTAATGCTTTATTCTTGTAATTGTGTGAAGTGGCGATTGTAAGCCAACTATGTATCTCTTTCCCTTATGTATTACATGGGTTGGGTGAAGATTACATCACTTGCGACATTGCTTTCAATGCGGTTATGCCTCTAAGTCGTGCTTCGACACGTGGGAGATATAACCGCATCGAGGGTGTTACAAGTTGGTAATCAGAGCCTTCCCCGACCTTAGGAGCCCCATTGCTTGATCGTTTTTAGCGGCCGAGTTGTGTCTAGAAAAAAAATGTTTTGAGTCATTTAGGAATTATATATCGGAGAGTTTAGGAATTCTTTTTACTTCCCAGTCTCCTCATCGCTCTAGTAAGGCATCCCGGCATAGAGTTTTGACTCTTCTCTTCTCAAATTTCACTAAAAAAATTTTAGGATCACGTGGGTATCTTGGAATCGTTCCGATGGTTTTATGATGAGAACATTGTCTTGGTGCCTCCTGTCAGGGGTTTAGTGGAATAGTCCCGGGGAGTTGAGCTCTGAGGTGTTGTCATCATAATTTTATCGTTGCAGTTCTGGAATACCTGAGTTTAGTACGCCGACATCGAAAATCTCTTTTATGCAGTTCGTTGGTGAGATAACCTCGATGCCACCCAGTACTGGGGCGGGAGTTCGGGAGTATCGCCATAACTTGTATAACGGATGCTTTTCGAAGGTTGAGGTAGATGATTTCCGAAGGTTTTCTTGGTTATGCGTTAAAGGATGGATACAGCTAGATGTAGGATTTCTAGTTTTGGGTGAGATATTATGCTTGCCCTGTATCCCCAACACCTGATTGCATAACTGGGAAAATTTCAGGAGTTTCATAGGTAGGAATTCAAGTAGCTCTTAGGATATCTTTCCGACGAATATATGATATGAAATTGGGGTTCGACGTCTAGTGGTCCGTCTATTCACGGTCGGTTTTATAGTGGTATCGTTTTGTCTTAAAGAGTCCTTGGCTATGCCGACTCGGGGACGCTTCGTATGTCATGTGCACTGCCTTGTACATGATGGTGATGTACGATCGAGCACGTGTAGGCCCCACCACGAAAACTTCGGACGAAATCTCTATCATATGTTTGTTCCGGCTTATTCCGCAAGCCAATCCTTTGTTTTTGTTTTGAGTTGTGGTATTGGAGTTGCTTCGAAGTCAAATGTTAATTCCATACCTTCCCCAAATGGTGTTTTCATACTCCGATGTGAATACCAATCCTTCATGATAATCGAGTTTGTCATGTCAATCCTTTTCACCGGTGTGCTTCTCTTCAAGTGGATCCGAACATTTCAACATCCGCAAGATCCAATCTCAGTTTTCATCAACGTTGTTTGCTTCATCCATCTTCAAGTTGTCTTTGTTTTCCCACCGACCCACCTCTTTTTCTTCAAGGACTAAGATTTCTTAATCAAGTATCCATCTTATTGATGTGAAGCCTCTCCATTCTTTTCTATCAATATCCTTATCCGGTGATTCTCAAGAAGATTCTAACGGAGCTTCAAGTTCGTCACTCTTCACTCGTTCTCTTCACCGGTGGATTCAAAGCAAGCTTTTGGTGTTTGATCATATTTTTTCCTTATTTCAAATGTCTTCTCTTGCCGGTGCACCTCTCAATCATTAACTTTTCGTTATTCATTTGTTCCGCAGTGCTAAAGATATCTCGAAGATTCATGTTTTCCACTCTGCATTCGTTCAAGATCTTTCCAGGTTGTTATCTCATTCAAGTCATTTAATTCAACCGGTGCAACCTCTCTTTTAAATCGTTCAAAGGTGTTTCTTTTGAGTGGGCCCTAACCCACAGGTCTACTCCCAGGATCTTACCTGACTCTTCTTATTTCCCGGAGATATCCTAAATTCCTTTTGAATTTTGATGCAAGAATGAATTATCATCAGTCAAATGCCTTCTCCAAGATCGTTTTCAAATTCTTTTCATTGTTGGCTCTACCTCTTTGCTTTTCATTCTCCCGGAGTATCTCAACAATTTTTGGTGGTGTTTCTCCTCGTCATTCTCGGATTTTGATGACCGAAGAAGAGTTTTTCCTCCATATCTCATCTATTCTCTCAAAGATTCATGGTTCTAGAGTGATGCCATCCTCTCATAATTGTTTTGACCGTGAGAATTCTTTTCACCTATCCGGAGCATTTCAAGATTCTTTTCAGTTTGTTTCTCCGGAGCCCATCATCTAAGATTGATTCAGTCCAGCTTTCAGCTCGCATACTCTAAATCATACCGGTGCTTCGTTCAAGTGATCTTTAATCGGCTCGTGATCTCGTCATTCTCATGTATCTAAATCCTCTAAAGCATCTTCGTGTATTTGCTAATTCTAACCGGTGATTCATCCCTTTACTTCGTTTATTTCAATTCTAACGGTGGTTCGTTCAAGAGTTCTCGTACTTATCAATTTATTCGATGTTCCAATCCTACCGGTGGTTCGTTGAAGACATTCTCAAGTTTATGTTATATCTTGCTTAATCTTTTCTACGAGAATAAGTAGTATGTCAAACCACTGCTTATCATCAATTTAAATTAGTGAAGGATAAGCATAACGTAATTCTTATTCTTGTTCATCCAAGTGATTAATTCCTTATTCTGGAGGTGCATCAACTTCTTGATCCCAATTGTGTTCAGCTTTTTCTTTTCCTGGAATTTCAAGATCTCTCTTTTATCTCGTCGCAAGCTTCATCTAATCATTGCAAGGTTTCAACCTTATTCTTTTCATCCTTCACTTCTTTGTGATCATTCTTTTAACCGGAGTTCTTCATGGAGGCTCTACATGATGGTTCATCAAGGATTTATATTCCTTCTCGAAACGTTCATCAACTTTCTTTTCAGAGGAGCTCAAGTTTGCTTCATCTTGCAATCCGGAGTTCAATTTTTCTTCCGTATCATTGGAGATGGTATTATGTCATTCTAAATAATTTGAGTTCATGTTTCATAACTCACATGTTGTTATGAATGAGGTATTTTAAATCCATCAACCTATTCGTTGAAATTATCTTGGGTTATATTCCACCTAAAGCTTTTCCTAAGGATTGTTGCTATCTATGGTGCTTATAAATGATCCAATGTCTTCTTTTATCCTTCCGGTGAAATAAGTTTCTCGTCTCCTTGTTTATTCCAATCTAATTATTTCCCGTGAGTGGCGGGTTGTCACCTCATAATTTGAGTTGTATTCCATAAGATCATATCAAGCTTATTATTTTCGTTGTTGGTTTTCCAACAACTCCGTTCAACCCTTCTCCTAAAGATGCCTTTTCAGGCTCTTTTGTAGCAGAAGTTGGCATTGTCTTCTACATTTGTTTGTCTCAATTATCTTTACTCTACTCTTTCATTCCGGAGGCATTGTGATGTTGCTTTCTTCAACCATCATCTTGTTTCATCAAAGATCATGTTCTTCTTATGATTGTCCATTTAACCAGAGTATCGTGCCCTCTTTTCAAGTCCTCTCATCTTATCAAATTTTGCTTCTCTTTTCTACCGGAGTGCTGTCCGAATTTGTTCTTCCTTGTTCCTTTTTCTTAACGGAGTGCTTTCAACTTTGTTCATCTCTGTTGTTTTTCTTTCTTTCAAGTTATTCAACCTTTCAAGGCTCTTTGGTTTCACTCGTTTGTCAAAGAAGCAATTTGTTTTACCTCTTCTCTTATCTCTTCCGTTGTCCCTCCGGTGCCCTTCTAGATCTCGGGACGAGATCCTCTCGTAGTGGTGGAGTGTTGTGATGCCCCATGACCGATGTGCCAGGTGTCATCCAGTTATTCGCTGTTGTTGCCTTGTCTTTGCTTGCGTGTCATGCTTTGCATATCATGTCATCATGTGCATTTCATTTGCATACGTGTTTGTCTCATGCATCCGAGCATTTTCCCCGTTGTCCGTTTTGCATTCCGGCGCTCCATTCTCCTCCGGTGGTCTTTTCTGCCTTTCTTTCATGTGTGGGGATTAAACATTTCCGGATTGGAACGAGATTTGCCAAGCGGCCTTGGTTTACTACCGGTAGACCGCCTGTCAAGTTTCGTACCATTTGGACTTCGTTTGATACTCCAACGGTTAACCGAGGGACCGAAAAGGCCTCGTGTGTGTTGCATCCCAACACCCCTCCAATTTTGCCCAAAACCCACCTAAACCTGCTCCATCATCTAGAGCGTTCGATCACGATCGTGTGGCCGAAAACCGCACCTCATTTGGACTCTCCTAGCTCCCTCTACCTATATATATGTGGCTCTCCCCGAAAATTCCGTGCAGATCAAACCCTACCCTAATTTCTCTCCGCGCCGCCGGACATGTCCGTCCGCGCCGGACGCGTCCGCCGGCCACCTACCTCCGGCCAATGAGAGCGGGCCATGTCACCGCCGCCACCACCTTCAGCCACTCAGCCGCCGCCACCTCATCCAGCGCCTGCGCCCTCTCTCCTCCCGCCGCCGCCGGCCCGCGGGGCCCAAGGCCGGCCCGCGCGGGCCCAGATCCGCCGCTGCCAGGCGCCAGTC
>NC_041392.1:424345635-424387245 GCF_002162155.2 Triticum dicoccoides | reverse complement strand
TCACCGCCGCCGCCGTCGAGCTCCGCCACTTCGCCGCTGCCGCGCCTCCCCGCTGCTTCCTCCGCCGCCATGCGCCTCCCGCCGGCGAGCTCACCCCGGCCGCGCCGCCCGGTCACTGGAGCTCCTCGAGCCAGCCACCGTCTCCTCCGTCTCCGGCGAGATCCGCGAAGCGGGATCAGATCCACCCGCGCGTCCATCCAAACGCCCCGTCCAGATCCGGATCCCTCCGTCCCGTACCACTTCGTCCCGGTTTGATTTTTCCGAAGGTATAATTATCACTAAGTCCCCGGTTTTTCCTGATCCAAGTGCTCATGTTCATCGCATTGTAACTTTGCGTTCGTAGCTCCGATTCATGCATATAGCATATCACAATGTTCATCTCAGAGAGTACATCATTTCATTCCATTGCATCATTTTCATTTGAGTTCATCTTGATGCCCGAAATTCTGTTAGAAGAGGGCTACTTCAGATAATTGTCAGATCTGCTACTTCGTTTAGTTTTTTGTCATTTTTGCCATGATTATTGTGTGCATGATGTGCCCTAATGCTCTACATATGTTTTGTTAAGGGTTTTGCCATCTTTCCAGAGGTGCAACCCATGTATTTTTGTGATGTGTGTGGTGACTAGCACAAGCTTGCAAAGTGGTGCATTTGTTAACTCTGTTTTCAGGGACTTAGCAATTCCACTAAGTCCTTGATCTGTTTATCTCATGAGGCCATATGTTCATGTTGTTTCCTAGTGATCCGTGCCTCTTTTGGAGATGATCAGTAAGGATGTTTTGTTATTATTGTAGTGCTCTATACATCCATGTCTTTGTTTGCAATTATGGAGCACCATAGCTTGAGTCAATCGAGCTCTACTTTTGCTACTTTGTGAATCTGGAAAGATTGTCAACTTGTTTGTAATTTTGCCGATGATGTTGTAGTTGATCTGTGCATGCTATGCTATTGTTCTTGCCATGTTTAGCTTGCATTTGGTGCCTTCTTCATGGGTGTATGCTTGTCTTGCCATGACTTGCACCGTAGTGAGTGCATCGAGCTCGTAAACATGCCTACTTGAGTTATGTTTGAACATGTGTCAGTTTTCACTAAGTCTGTGATCTGATTCTGTTTTTGCTATGTTCACATGCTTGCAATTGTATTTTATGATCCTTTTGGCTCAAGGTCACTAAGGGACTTTTGTTAAGCTTTTTGAGTAGCTCCATGCCATGCTTTACATTGCCATGTTCAGGCCCTGTAGCATATAGTTTTCATGCTCCAAAGAGTGCTATCTGATCTGAAATTCCAGACAAGTGTTAATTTCACTGTCTGAGATCTGTTTGTCATATGCATTTTCGCCATGCTTGTTTGAACCTGTTAATGGATGATATGGCCGTAGCTCAGTGCTAGACTTTTGTTAAGCATCTTGAATGCATCCCTGCCATGTATTTTGTGGTCATGTTTGGGTGCTGTAGCATGTTCATCTCATTGCATTTAGATGGCTACTTGCTATAAATCGCAGACCAGTGTCATATTTGAATCGCTTGCCATTTCCAAACCGTAACTCCGATTCCGGCGTTCTTTATATCGATTTCAAGAGATTTCATCTCATCTTTCAAGTTGCACACTTGGATTCCCATGTTGAGGCCAGGTTCATGCTTTTCCTGTCATATTTTGCATATGCATCGCATACCGCATCCCGCAAATCATACCATGCTTATGTGGTGGTTGTTTACTATGTTGTTTGCTTCATTCCGGTGTTGCTTCTTCGGGTTGGTTCCGATAACATCGTGTTTGTGAGGATTCGTTCGACTACGTCCGTTTGTCTTCTTCATGGACTCGTTCTTCCTCCTTGCGGGATTTCAGGCAAGATGACCATACCCTCGAAATCAGTTCTATCTTTGCTTGCTAGATGCTCGCTCGTTTGCTATGCCTATGCTGCGATACCTACCACTTGCTTATCATGCCACCCATATTGTTGAACCAAGCCTCTAACCCACCTTGTCCTAGCAAACCGTTGATTGGCTATGTTACCACTTTGCTCAGCCCCTCTTATAGCGTTGTTAGTTGCAGGTGAAGATTGAAGTTTGTTCCTTGTTGGAACATGGAGATGTTGTTCCTTGTTGGAACATGTTTACTTGTTGGGATATCACAATATATCTTATTTAATTAATGCATCTATATACTTGGTAAAGGGGGGAAGGCTCGGCCTTATGCCTGGTGTTTAGTTCCACTCTTGCCGCCCTAGTTTCCATCATATCGGTGTTATGTTCCCGGATTTTGCGTTCCTTACGCGGTTGGGTTATAATGGGAACCCCTTGACAGTTCGCTTTGAATAAAACTCCTCCAGCAAGGCCCAGCCTTTGTTTTAGCATTCGTCACCTAGCCTTTTTCCCTTGGGAGCCGCGCATCCCGAGGTTCATCTTATTTTAACCCCCCCCCCCGGGCCAGTGCTTGTCTAAGTGTTGGTCCGAAATGGGCAGCCTGCGGGGCCACCTCTGGGAAACTTGAGGGCTGATTTTACTCGTAGCTTGACCTATCCGGTGTTTCCCTCAGAACGAGATATGTGCAGCTCCCATCAAGATGTCGGCGCATCGGGCGGCTTTGCTGGATTTGTTTTACCATTGTCGAGGATGTCTTGAAGAACCGGGATACCGAGTCTAATCGTAATGTCTCGGGAGGAGGTCTATTCCTTCGTTGACCGTGAGAGCTTGTGACGGGCTAAGTTGGGACACCCCTGTAGGGATTTGAACTTTCGAAAGCCGTGCCCGCGGTTATGGGTAGATGGGAATTTGTTAACGTCCGGTTGTAGAAAACTTGAAGTTAAACCTAATTAAAATACATCAACCGCGTGTGTAACCGTGATGGTCTCTTTCCGGCGGAGTCCGGGAAGTGAACACGGTGTTGGAGATATGCTTGACGTAGGTTGTTTTAGGATCACTTCTTGATCATAGCTTCTCGATCGCGCTTTGCCTTCTCTTCTCGCTCTCTTTTGCGAATATGTTAGCCACCATATATGCTAGTCGCTAGCTGCAGCTCCACCTCATACCTTTACCTTACCCATAAGCTTAAATAGTCTTGATCGCGAGGGTGCGAGATTGCTGAGTCCCCGTGGCACACAGATACTTCCAAAACCAGCTTGCAGGTGCCGATGAGTCTGTGCAGATGACGCAACCAAGCTCAAGGAGGAGCTCGATGAAGATCTTGTCCTTTGTGTTGTTTCGTTCTAGTTGATCAGTAGTGGAGCCCAGTTGGGGTCGATCGGGGACCCTGTCGCACTTGGGGTTCTTCTTTTATTTTGGTTCCGTAGTCGGACCTTGATTGTATCTGGATGATGTAATGCTTTATCCTTGTAATTGTGTGAAGTGGCGATTGTAAGCCAACTATGTATCTCTTTCCCTTATGTATTACATGGGTTGTGTGAAGATTACCTCACTTGCGACATTGCTTTCAATGCGGTTATGCCTCTAAGTCGTGCTTCGACACGTGGGAGATATAGCCGCATCGAGGGCGTTACACCGATCCCAGGTACACCTTTGAAGGCTTCTCCATCGACGGCGACAAAACTAGGCTAGAGCGCGTCAATCTAGAGGTCGCCAACTTCGTCGACATCCACAAGGAGAGGAGGGTGCCCGAGGCAACCAAGAGTTGGGCTCCCTTGGAGACGTCTCCGGCATGCTCATCGACGACTACTACAACAACATGAAGAAGAAGATCACCGATGACGAACACAAGCGTTGGGCCACCCTGCCTCTGGCAATGAGGCACATCGAGTACGCGGCAAAGGACACCTACGCAGTGTACGAGATATGGAACCGCATCACCCTCACGTAGGACGGGCTTTGCCGTGCAAAGCTACAGGAGGATGATGTGACGGCGGCCCGATCTTTCAATGAGAGTGGGGATAAATATCGATTTGGTGGATTTTAACCTTGACGATCCGGCTATACCATACCGACGATATGCCTCGACAATCGTTAAACCAATCTCCGATGGTTATTGACCTTGCCGTGGGCACGATCAACCTGAACAACGAGGTTCAAGTTCCTGCAAGCAACCGAAGAACCGGCAAGAACAAAGGTGAATTGCAATTGAAATTGCAGATGATAAACTAAGAACACGAACTAGATCAAAAGTTGGGGTTCCACTGTGAATCTGACAAGGCGGTAGTCCTACACGTCTCATAGATGCGGAATTGTAGCGATGGCTAAACAATACAATAAAACCCGAAGTCTAAACCTAACAGTAGCTATCTATTTATTAGCGTATGGCTGCCTGCGCGTAGAAGAATCCTGTTCGGCTATGACTCGAAGGAAATCATAATCATGAGCGGCCCACATGTTGTTTATTTCCTTGTTTAACTGTTGATGGTGTGGGCTACACACGGGCGTGGCCTTCTCCGGTCCAGGAAGCCTAATACTGCTTCTCCTCCCTTTGCACTTGAGCACGTACGTGGCTAGGTAGCTTCTTGCATGTCAATAGTGTTGGTGCTTGTGGAATCAACATGCAATATTTTTCATCTCCCATCTGCATGCGGCTTTTCCTCCTCATCTCTCCAACACCTTCGTTCCTGAGTACAAGTAAATCCGAACATGAGTGTAATATAATATTCTCATTAGTTAAATCATATGTACAAGGGAGCGATAGTACCTGGTCATTTATCTGTCTCGCGTGTTCTCTAGTCATAGGTCCAGATGGAATAACTGATGCCGCGGTGGGTGCAACTATGGCAGAGATGTCCTCATCATCCCCTCCTTCTTGAATCGAAGTCGCCCTCGATGGTACCTCTTCATGCTCTCCCAAATAAGGTTTTAAGTCTGCAACATTAAATGTGGGACTAACCAGAAATTCTGCAGGCAGATCAAGCTTATACGCATTCTCATTAATTTTTTCTATCACCTTAAAATGTCCATCTGCACGAGGCATTAATTTTGACTTTCATAAATCAGGGAAACGTTCTTTTTGCAAATGTAACCATACTAAATTACCTGGTTCAAACACAAGACTTTTCCTACCCTGACTACCAGCAAGTTTATACTTGGCATTCATATGTTCAATATTTTTCTTAGTCATCTCATCCATTTTCAATACTAGCTCAGCACCTTCTTTAGCATCAAGGTTTACCTTCTCCGAAGATGGAATAGGTAATAAATCAATAGGCGCCCGAGGTATAAATCCATAAACAATTTCAAAAGGGCACAACTTTGTGGTAGAATGAACTGAACGATTATGAGCAAACTCTACATGAGGTAGACATTCTTCCCACATTTTTAAGTTCTTTTTTAAAACAGCCATAAGCATAGTAGAAATGTTTGATTAACCACTTCAGTGTGACCATCTATTTGAGGATGACATGTAGTACGAAATAAAAGCTGAGTCCCCAGTTTTGT
This sequence comes from Triticum dicoccoides, assembly GCF_002162155.2. Taxonomy (NCBI): domain Eukaryota; kingdom Viridiplantae; phylum Streptophyta; class Magnoliopsida; order Poales; family Poaceae; genus Triticum; species Triticum dicoccoides. The sequence continues at coordinate 424,381,876 of NC_041392.1, read as the reverse complement.
CCACAACACCCTCCAAAAGTGGCTAAGAAATTTTGTGTCACGATCAGAAACAATTGTATTTGGCACACCATGTAAACAAACTACTTCTCTAAAGAACAAATCAGCAATGTGAGTAGCATCGTCACTTTTATGACAAGGTATAAACTGTGCCATCTTAGAGAATCTATCGACAACTACAGATATACTATCCCTCCCCCGTCGTGTTCTAGGCAGTCCTAATACAAAGTCCATAGATATATCTTCCAAAGGAGTGCTAGGAACAGGAAGAGGCATATATAAACCATGTGGGTTCAATCGTGACTTAGCTTTTTGGCATGTCGTGCAGCATGCAACATATCTCCCCACATCCCTTCTCATTTTTGGCCAGAAGAAATGACCAGAAAGGATGTCTTCTGTCTTCTTAACTCCAAAATGTCCCATAAGTCCTCCTCCATGTGCCTCCTGTAGCAACAAAAGACGAACAGAGCTATCTGGGATGCATAGCTTATTAGCACGAAAAACAAATCCGTCATTAACAACGAACTTGTTCCAAGTTCTACCCTCTCTGCAATTGAGAAATATATCTTTAAAATCGACATCATTAGCGTATTGCTCTTTTATAGTTTCAAGTCCAAAATTTTTGAAGTCAAGTTGTGATAACATGGTATGGCATCTAGACAATGCATCGGCAATAACATTCTCCTTCCCTTTCTTGTTCTTAATAACATAAGGAAAAGATTCAATAAATTCAACCCATTTTGCATGTCTACGATTCAATTTGCTTTGACTTCTAATATGCTTGAGTGATTCATGATCAGAATGTATGACAAACTCCTTAGGCCATAAGTAATGTTGCATGTCTCCAAAGTTCGAACTAGTGCATAAAGTTCTTTATCATATGTTGAATAATTCAAACTAGGCCCACTGAGTTTTTCACTAAATATGCTACTGGTTTGCCTTCCTACAATAAAACACCGCCTAAACCAATGCCGCTACCATCACATTCTAATTCAAACATCTTATTAAAATCAGGTAATTGTAGCAAAGGGGCGTGTGTAAGCTTATCTTTAAGAATAGTGAAGGCTTACTCTTGTGCGTCGCTCCAAACAAATGGCACATTTTTCTTGGTGGGCTCTTTGAGTGGCGTTGCGATGGTACTAAAATCCTTCACGAACCGCCGGTAGAACCCAACAAGTCCGAGAAAACTTCGTACCTGTGTGACCGAGTTAGGGGTCGGCCAACTCTGGATCGCTTCAACCTTGGCTTTATCAACTTCAATTCCCTGGGTTGTCACAACATAGCCAAGAAAAGCGACTCGATCCATGAAAAAAGTGCACTTCTTGATATTACCAAATAAATGTGCATCACGCAGAGCAGAATAAACAACACGCAAATGGTCTAAGTGTTCCTCTAGTAACTTGCTATAAATCAAAACATCATCGAAATATACTACCACAAATCGTCCAATGAAATCTCGCAAAACTTCATTCATAATCTCATGAAAGTACTAGGTGCATTAGTCAACCCAAAAGGCATAACTGACCTCTCATATAAACCAAATTTGGTTTTGAAAGCAATTTTCCATTCATCACCTAGTTTCATACAAATTTGATGGTAGCCACTATGCAAGTCAACTTTAGAAAACACAACTGAGCCACTGAGTTCATCAAGCATGTCATCTAATCTAGGAATAGGATGATGATATCGAATTGTAATATTATTGATGGCTCTACAATCAACACACATATGTGAAGTACCGTCTTTTTTAGGAACAAGTAAAATTGGTACAGCACATGGACTAAGGGATTCACAAATGTAACATTTTTCAAGTAGTTCTTGAACTTGTCGCCGAATCTCCTTAGTCTCCTCTGGATTAGTCCGGTACGGCGCACAGTTGGGTAATGAGGCACCAGGTATCAAGTCAATTTGATGTTCAATTCCTCTCATAGATGGCAGCCCCGGTGGTACTTCCTTTGGGACAACATCATGATACTCCCGCAAAAGGTTAGTGACAACAGGAGGAAAAGAAGAAGGCATATCCTCAAATGAAAACAAAACTTCTTTGCAAATAAGAGCATAACATTCATTAGTATGAGCATCTAACTCAAAAATTTCAGCACGTGTAGCTAAGAAAGAAGCACCTTTCAATTTAATTTCTTTAGATGTGCTAGGATCATATTTGTGCATCTTATTAAATTGTTCTAACTCATCAACAACTTTCTGATTTTCAGATTTAGTATGCTCAATATGTGTGTTTCTACTAGCCCAAGCAAGATCATCTTTTAAAATTTTCTCAGGAGACATAGGGTGTAGAATGATTTTCTTTCCTTTATGTGTGATAGTGTACTGATTAGTTCTACCATCATGTAAACATTGTTTATCATATTGCCATGGCATTCCTAGTAACATAGAACAAGCTTGCATAGTCACAATATCGCAATCAATAGTGTCATGGTATGAACCTAAAGAAAAAGGAACTCTCACCATGCGTGTTACCCTTACCTTTCCACCATCATTAAACCATTCAATGTAGTAAGGTTGTGGATGTTTTCAGGAAGGTAGGGAGAGATTATCCACCATGTCATTGCTTGCTAAATTGTTACAACTCCCTCCATCAATGATTATGCGAACGGAACGCTCCTTGACGACTCCTTGGATGTGGAAGAGGTTGTGACGTTGATCCTTCTTTGCATTGACAATCTGAGAACTAAGTACACGATGTGATATAAGACTCATTTACTTATCAACGTCGGCGGCGGTCACATGTTCTTCCTCTTGCTCCGGTCTTGTGTCATCATCTTCATGTGCACCAAGTGAGGCATATGTGTCTTCATCAAAATCACTAGCGGAGTCGTACTCGCCGTCTTCACGAATGATCAATACACGCTTATTAGGACACTCCTTCATGACATGGCCAAATCCCTTACAAGTGTGGCACTGGATATCCTTTGTTCTTTTGGAGGACGCAGGCGATGACGAATAACTTTTTGTTGGAATTTGTGTAGTACTTTTCAGTGGTGCCGAAGTGTGTGATGCTGAAGTTGATGAAGAAGGCCCCGGTCGATGATGACCCTCAAGTGTAGGGGATCTATCATAGCCTTTTCGATAAATAAGAGTGTCGAACCCAACGAGGAGCAGAAGGAAATGATAAGCAATTTTCAGTAAGGTATTCTCTGCAAGAACTGAAATTATCGGTAACAGATAGTTTTGTGATAAGATAATTTGTAACGAATAGCAACTAATAAATGTAAATAAGGTACATCAAGATGGCCCAATCCTTTTTGTAGCAAAGGACAAGCCTGGACAAACTCTTATATGAAGGAAAGCGCTCCCGAGGACACATGGGAATTATCATCAAGCTAGTTTTCATCACGTTCATATGATTCGCGTTCGGTACTTTGATAATTTGATATGTGGGTGGACCGGTGCTTGGGTTCTATCCTTACTTGGACAAGCGCCCACTTATGATTAACCCCCATTGCAAGCATCCGCAACTACAACAGAATTATTAAGGTAAACCTAACCATAAAATGAAACATATGGATCCAAATCAACCCATTACGAAGCAACGCATAAACTAGGGTTTAAGCTTCTGTCACTCTAGCAACCCATCATCTACTTATTACTTCCCAATGCCTCCCTCTATTCCCAAACAATGGTGAAGTGTCATGTAGTCGATGTTCACATGACACCACTAAAGGGATGACGACATACATCTCATCAAAATATCGAACGAATACCAAATTCACATAACTACTTATAGCAAGACTTCTCCCATGTCCTCAGGAACAAACATAACTACTCACAAAGCAAATTCATGTTCATAATTAGAGGGGTATTAATATGCATAATGGTTCTGAACATATGATCTTCCACCAAGTAAACCAACTAGCATCAACTACAAGGAGTACTCAACACTACTAGCAACCCACAGGTACCAATCTGAGGTTTGGACAAAGATTGTATACAAGAGATGAACTAGGGTTTGAGATGAGATGGTGTTGGTGAAGATGTTGATGGAGATTGACCCCCTCTCAATGAGAGGACCGTTGGAGATGACAATGGTGATGATTTCCCCCTCCCTGAGGGAAGTTTCCTCGGCAAACAGCTCCGCCGGAGCCCTAGATTGGTTCCGCCAAGGTTCCGCGTCGTGGAGGTGGAGTTTGGTCCTGTAAGCTTGCTTACGATTTTTTCTCGGATGAAAGAACTCATATAGCATAAGATGGGTATCCGAGGGCCACCAGGAGGCCCACGAGGCAGGGGGCGCGCCCCCCACCCTCGTGGCTGGTGGGTGGCCCCCCTCTGGTACTTCTTGCGCCCAATATTTTTTATATATTCTGAAAAGTGCTCCCGTGGAGTTTCAGGACTTTGGATATGTGCAGAATAGGTCTCTAATATTTGCTCCTTTTCCAGCCAGAATTCCAGCTGCCGGCATTCCCCCTCTTCATGTAAACCTTGCAAAATAAGAGAGAATAGGCATAAGTATTGTGACATAATGTGTAATAACTGCCCATAATGCAATAAATATCGATATAAAATCATGATGCAAAATGTACGTATCAACTCCCCCAATCTTAGACCTTGCTTGTCCTTAAGCGAAAGCTGAAATCGAAAAATATGTCCACATGTTTAGAGATAGAGGTGTCAATAAAAATAAAATACGGACATGAGGGCATCATGATCATTCTTAGAACAACATATATATATATATATATATATATATATATATATTGTCATATGATCTCTTATTCTAAAGTAACAATTCAATCACAATTTCAAGTATGAATCATAAACTTCATTAAGAACCAACAAACTATAATCTCAGTCATTGAGGCAATTGCAATTTATCATAACATAGGAAAGATTCAATATAAGAGCTTTTCAGCAAGTCCACATACTCAACCATCTTTTAGTCTTTCACAATTGCTAACACTCACACAATATTTATGGGTGTGGAGTTTTAATCGGACACAGAGAAAGATAGGGGCTTATAGTTTTGCCTCCCAACTCTTCACCTCAAGGGTAACGTCAACAATAATAGTTCATGCAAACCCACATCTAATTAGCCATATATATTAGGATCTTTCCAACACATTGTGCTTGCCAAAGGATAAAATGTAAAAAGTAAAGGTGAAGATCACCATGACTCTTGTATAAGGTAGAAGATAAAAGTAAAAGATAGGCCCTTCTTAGAGGGAAGCAGAGGTTGTCATGCGCTTTTATGGTTGGATGCACAAAATCTTAATGCAAAAGAACGTCACTTTATATTGCCACTTGTGATATGGACCTTTATTATGCAGTCCGTTGCTTTTATTTCTTCCATATCACAAGATCGTATAAAGCTTATTTTCTCCACATTAATAAGTTATACATATTTAGAAGGCAATTTTTATTGCATGCACCGATGACAACTTACTTGAAGGATCTTACTCAATCCATAGGTAGGTATGGTGGACTCTCATGGCAAAACTGGGTTTAGGGATATTTGGAAGAACAAGTAGTATTTATACTTGGTGCAAAGAAATTGGCTAGCATGAGAGGGAAAGGAAAGCTCAACATGTTGGATGATCCATGACAATATAATTTATCTCAGATGAAATAAAACATAACCCGTTACGCTGTCTTCCTTGTCCAACATCAACTCATTAGCATGTCATACTATAATGACTTCTCACAATCATAAAAGATGTCCAAGATAGTGTATTTATATGTGAAGACCTCTCTTTCTTTATTATTTCCTATTAATTGCAACAATGACCAAAACTATGTTTGTCAACTCTCAACAACTTTTATTCATCATACTCTTTATATTTGAGCTCATTACTCTCCATAAGATCCATATGATCTCTTTATTTCTTTTTATTTCTTTCTCTTATATTTTATTCCCTCAAGATCATAGCAAGGTAATCAAGCCCTTGACTCAACACTAATCTTTATTATATATATATATATATATATATATATATATATATCACGGACTCGATTACATAGATGGATCATAAAGCAAAACTCACAACTAGATCATACTAAAATTTTATTCTACTAGATCAAGATATTATCAAAAGGATCAAACTAAGAAAAGCAGTAAAGGTAAAAGTGATGGTGATACGATACCGGGGCACTCCCCCAAGCTTGGCAGTTGCCAAGGGGTGTGCCCATACCCATGTGATTATGTCTATTTTGCCGGTGAAGGAGATGGAGTCGTTGATGATGTAGGCTTATCGTCCCTCTTCCAAGGCATAGGCTCACCATCATAGAAGGATGATAGAGTCTCTGGAATCCTCAATTCTACAGCCAAACTCATCCTCTTGAATCTATATGCATACTCACAGTTTTGATTTTGTAGGTCATAGATCGGGGCTTGGAGGTGCTCGATTTGCTCATGAAGCTTGACGATGGCCTCCCCAATGTCGTTGGCATCCAGCTTGTGGTTGTTGGTGAACTCCGTGATCATTATGTGATTGGAGTCGAGTCCATGCTCCACCATCTCCTAACACTTGAAAGCTTGTTGCTCCATTGCCTCGAGCCATGTCTTCTCGCTTCCGGTTCTCCTTGGTCCCTCAACATCGTGGATGTGCAACAACCCCTCACACATCTCACTGGTTTGAGGATGTTGCAGCACCTCCGCAAGGTAGGGGTTGATGACCTTCTCGAAGAACTTGTCCTTGGGGGCACTTGAAGACGACATGGCGACCTAGATCTGTCAGAAAAACAGCTCAAAACAAAGACAAGAGATATTTGCATGATACGGTGGTCAAAACCTTCGGTAGATTGTATAATGAATTTTTACCGACCAAAAGAAGTATCGTGCAAGAAAACGGAGTCCGGAGAGCACACAAGGTGCCCACGAGGCAGAGAGGTGCGCCCAGGGGGGTAGGGCGCGCCCTCCACCCTCGTGGAAGCCTCGTGTCCTTTCCGGTGTGCTTCTTATTTCCCTATTTTCTTAAATATTCCAAAACGGAGAAAAATTGCCATTAGAACTATTCTGGAGTCGATTTACTTACCGTACCACATACCTATTCCTTTTCGGAGTCTGAAACATTCTGGAAAGTGTCCCTTATGTATTCCTCCGGGGTTACGGTTTCAATAATATTAGTTTCAACATCTATGGGATTACCTGAGATATAATGTTTGCTTCTTTGACCGTTCACCACCTTCGGATTTCTGCCTTCGAAGTTGTTTATTTTTATGGCACCGAAACGATAGACCTCCTCGATAACGTAAGGACCTTCCCATTTAGAGAGAAGTTTGCCTACCAAAAATCTTAAACGTGAGTTGTATAGAAATACATAATCACCTATATTAAACTCACGCTTTTGTATCCCTTTGTCATGCCATCTTTTAACTTTTTCTTTAAATAGTTTGGCATTTTCATAAGCCTGGGTTCTCCATTCATCAAGTGAGCTAATGTCAAATAACCTATTCTCACTGGCAAGTTTGAAGTCATAATTGAGCTCTTTAATAGCCCAATATGCCGTATGTTCTAGTTCACGAGGTAAGTGACATGCTTTTCCATAAACCATTTTATACGGGGACATACCCATAGGATTTTTATATGCAGTTCTATAAGCCCATAATGCATCATCAAGTTTCTTGGAACAATTCTTTCTAGATCTATTAACAGTCTTTTGCAAAATTAATTTAAGCTCTCTTTTGCTCAATTCTACTTGACCACTAGACTGTGGGTGATAAGGAGATGCAATTCTATGATTAACATCATACTTAGCAAGCATTTTACGAAAGGCACCATGAATAAAATGTGAACCACCATCAGTCATTAAATATCTAGGGACTCTAAACCTTGGAAAAATAACTTCTTTAAGCATCTTAATAGAGGTGTTATAATCAGCACTACTAGTTGGAATAGCTTCTACCCACTTAGTAACGTAATCAACATCAACTAAAATATGTGTGTATCCATTAGAGGAAGGAAACGGTCCCATATAATCAAAGCCCCAAACATCAAATGGTTCAATAACAAGTGAATAATTCATAGGCATTTCTTGACATCTACTAATATTACCGATTCTTTGACATTCATCACAATATAAGACAAACTTACGGGCATCCTTGAAGAGAGTAGGCCAATAAAAACCGGATTGCAATACCTTATGTGCAGTTCTATCTCCAGCATGGTGTCGTCCATAAGGTTCGGAGTGACACTTGCGTAGGATCTGTTCCTGTTCATGCTCAGGTACACAACATCTAGTAACACCATCTACTCCTTTATAAAGATGTGGGTCATCCCAAAAGTAATGTCTTAAATCATAGAAGAAATTTTCTTTTGCTAGTATGTGAAACTAGGTGGTATGAATTTAGCAACAATATAATTAGCATAATCAACATACCATGGAGCAGTATGAGAAGCATTTATGACATTTAGTTGTTCATCAGGAAAGCTATCATCAATAGGTAGTGGGTCATCAAGAACACTCTCTAACCTAGACAAGTTATCTGCAATGGGGTTCTCAACTCCCTTTCTATCAATAATATGCAAATCAAATTCTTGTAGCAAGAGAACCCATCTAATAAGTGTAGGTTTAGCATCTTTCTTTTCCATAAGATATTTAATAGCAACATGATCAATGTGAATGTTACTTTAGAATCAACAATATAAGGTATGAACTTATCACGAGCAAATACAACTGCTAAGAATTCCTTTTCAGTAGTAGCACAATTTCTCTAGGCATTGTCTAGAGTTTGACTATCATATTGAATAACATTTAATTTCTTATCAACTCTTTGCCCTAGAACAGCACCTATAGCATAATCACTAGCATCACATGATTTCAAAGGGTAAATTCCAATCAGGTGGCTGAACAATAGGTGCAGAAATCAAAGCTTCCTTAAGTATTTCAAATGCTTCTACACAATCATCGTCAAAGATAAAAGGAATATCTTTTTGTAATAGGTTAGTCAGAGGCCGAGAAATTTTTGAGAAGTCCTTGATGAACATCCTATAAAAACTGGCACGACCAAGGAAACTTCTTATACCTTTGATGTCCTTGGGACACGGCATCTTTTCAATAGCATCAACTTTAGCTTTATCAACTTCAATACCTCTTTCAGAAATTTTATGCCCCAAGACAATACCTTCATTAACCATAAAGTGGCACTTTTCCCAGTTCAAGACAAGATTAGTTTCATCACATCTCTGGAAAACTTGATCATGGTTGCTCAAGCAGTCATCAAAAGAGGATCCATAAACGGAGAAATTGTCCATGAAAACCTCACAAATCTTTTCACAAAATTCAGAGAATATAGCCATCATGGATCTTTGAAAGGTAGCAGGTGCATTGCATAAACCAAAGGCATATGTCTATAAGCAAAAGTACAGAAAGGGCAAGTAAAAGTGGTCTTTGCTTCATCATCAGCTGACACCAGTATTTGAGAGAAGCCAGAGTAACCATCTAGAAAGCAAAAATGTGTATGTTTGGATAATCTTTCTAGCGTTTGATCAATGAAAGGCAAAGTGTAATGATCTTTTTTATAGATTTATTTAATTTGCGGAAATTAATTACCATCCTATAACCTGTAATAATTCTTTGTGGAATCAATTCATCTTTATCATTAGGAACAACAGTAATACCTCCCTTCTTAGGGACACAATGGACATGACTTACCCACTAACTATCAACAACGGGATAAATTATACCTGCCTCAAGGAGCTTCAATATTTCCTTTATTACCACTTCTTTCATCTTAGGATTTAGCCGTCGTTGGTGATCAATAACTGGTTTAGCATCTTTCTCCAAATTTATTTTGTGTTGACATAGAGTGGGACTAATGCCCTTAAGATCATCAAGATTATATCCAATAGCATCACGGTGCTTCTTCGGAGTTTTCAATAATCTCTCTTCTTCATGCTCTGAAAGGTTAGCACTAATAATAACATGATATATCTTCTTTTCATGAAGATAAGCATATTTAAGAGTATCAGGCAATGGTTTAAGCTCAAACACAGGATCACCCTTGGGTGGAGGAGGATCCCCTAGGATTTCAACAGGCAAGTTGTGTTTCAGAATATGTCCCTGTTTAAAGAATACCTCAACCATTTCCCTTCTTTCATTCATGAACATATCATTTTCATGGTCTAGCAAATATTGTTCTAAAGGATCAGTAGGAGGCACAACAATAGAAGCAAGACCAGTAATTTCATCTTTACTAGGCAATTCCTCATCACGGGGTTGTCTATGAAACTTAGCAAAGTTAAACTCATGAGACATATCCCCTAAACCAACAGAAACAATATCCTTATTGTAGTCTATCTTAGAATTAACAGTATTCAAGAAGGGTCTACCAAATATAATGGGACAAAAGCTATCTTGTGTGGAACCAAGAACAAGAAAATCAGCAGGATATTTAACCTTCCCACGCAAGACTTCAACATCTCTAACAATCCCAATTGGTGAAATAGTATCTCTATTGGCAAGCTTAATGGTAACATCGATATCTTCTATCTCAGCAAGTGCAATATCATGCATAATTTCTTTGTATAAGGAATGAGGTATTGCACTTGCACTAGCACCCATATCACATAAGCCATGATAGAAATGATCTCCTATTTTAACAAAAATAATAGGCATGCCTACAACAGAAGTAAATAACAAGCCCATCGATATTATCGGCCAAGAGATCTTTAACCTTAGCAATATTAGGTTCAACTTTAACTTGCTCACGGGGTTTGTGTGTCCTAATATTACTTTTGTTGACTACAGCTGAAACTTTAGCATGATCCTTTATTCTAACAGGAAAAGGTGGTTTCTCAACATAAGTAGTAGGAACAACAGGATCATTATATAAGTGATAGAATTTTTGTAACACCCCGTATGTAACCTACCATATTTGTATTCCAACTCTTGACATTTCCGGCACTAAGTTATGATATTTCCTCGTTGTCGGGTTTTTGTCTTCGTGTTGTTTTTGTCTTTGTCATGCATCTCATATCATGTCATCATGTGCACCGCATTTGCATACGTATTCGTCTCATGCATCCGAGCATTTTCCCCGTTGTCCGTATCGAATTCTGGCGCTCCTATGTCCCCCGGTGTCTCCTTTTACCTCTTTTCGTGTGCGGATGTTAAACGTTCTCGGGTTGGACCGAGACTTGTCATGCGGCCTTGGTTTACTATCGGTAGACCGCCTGTCAAGTTTCGTGCCATTTGGACTTCGTTTGATACTCCAACGGTTAACTAAGGAACCGAGAAGGCCTCGTGTGTGTTGCGGCCCAACACCCCTCCAAAGTGGCCCAAAACCCACCAAAATCCCTCCATCATCTAGGTCATTCGATTACAATCGCGTGGCCGCAAACCATGCTCAATTTGGAGCCTCCTAGCTCCCTCTACCTATATAAAGGCATCTCCTCCCCGAAATTCCGGATCTCAAACCCTAGCCCCCTCCTCCTCCACGAGCTGGACGAAAACCACTGGGCCAGACATGTCCACCGCCACCGCCGCCCACTCCTGAGCCGCCACGTGTCACCGTCGTCGCCTCTCACCGCGCCGGCCCGCCGAGCCCGTGGCTGGCCCTCCCGCGCCACCAACCGGGCCCGCGCCCCGCCACCCGCGCGCCGCCTCGCCGCCTCCGCCACCCACCGCGCTCGCTCCGGTGCCGCCCCGCCGCACCACCACCGCCATCCTCGCCGTCCCTCGCCGCCCCGGCGACCTCGCCGACCGGATCCGGCCAACTCCGGCGCCCCCAAGTACAACTCCGGCGAGTTCTTCAACTCCGGCAAGCTCCCCGAGATCTGGATCCGAAACCCTAAGGGTTGACTTTCGTTCCTAGTTTTAGTAATTTTTGGCATTCTTCATCGCATCATAACTCTGCATCCATGGCTCAGTTTCGGGCGTGTAGCATGTAAAATTGTTCGTATCGACGACTACTTCATTTCATTCCATTGCACCATGTTCATTTGACCTCATCTTGATGCCCTAAATGCTGTTGCAAGAGGGATATGCAATGTTAGTTTCAGATTCTTAGCAGAGATTGGACATTTGTCATTTTTGCCATGATTAATGTGTGCCTCCTACGAACTTGAGCCCTACATGTGTTTTGAAGTATGCCATGCCATCTTTACAGGGGTGTATGCCATGTATTTTTGTGATCTTTGTGGTGACTAGCACAAGCATGCAAAGTAGCTCTCGTAATGTTGCTGATTTCAGGGACTTAGAAATCTTCTAAGTCTTTGCTCTCGTAATGCCTCTTTTGAGCATGATCAGTAAGGATGTTTTGTAGATAATGTTGTGCTCTATCCATCCATGTCTTTGTTTGCATTTATGGAGCACCCTAGCATGACTCAATCGAGCTCTACTTTTGCTATAAAATGTTCTTGGCAGATTGTTTACATGTTAAGCGATTTTGTCGAGGTTGTTGTAGTTGATCCGTGCACGCTATGAGGTTGTTCTTGCCATGTTTAGCTTCTATGCCATGTCTTCTTGTTGGGTGTATGCTTAGTTTATCATGCCATGCTTTTTGGTGAGTGCATCGAGCTCGTAAACATGCCTACGTGAATCTGTTTTGCCATGTTCCAGTTTTCTACTAAGTCTGAAACTGTAAACGAAACTTGCTATGTTCACATGGTTGCCATTGTATTTTCTGACCCCTTTTGGCTTATGGTCAGTAAGGGACTTTTGTAGTATGCTTTGAGTAGCTTCATGCCATGCTTTGCTTTGCCATGATATGTTCACGTAGCATTTTGATATCTTGCTCTAAACATTGCTTCCTGATGTTAAATTCCTGACATGTTGTTATTTTCACTAAGTGTGTAACCTGATATCTTTTGCTCTTTTGCCATCCTTGTTTGAACCTGCTATTGTGTGAATTAGCCGTAGCTCAGTGTTCATCTTTTATCAAGAATATTGAGTGGATCACTACCATGTGCTTTGTTGTTATGTTAGAGTGCAATATCTTGTTGTTCTTGATGCATTTAGATGGCCTTGTGCTATTAATCGCAGATCGGTGCCATATTTGTTTTGCTTGCCATTTGCAAACCGTGCATCCGATTCCGGTGATCTTTATATCGATTTCGACCGAAATCAACCCATCTTTCCAGTGGCACTCTTGGTTTTCCAAGTTGAGGCCAGGTTCAATCTTTCCTTTCTGAAACATGCATATGCATTGCATATCGCATCCCGCATATCATGCCATGTTTGCATCATGTTGCTTGTGCATTGCACGTGGTTGATTGTGTCTCCCTTTGCTTGTGTTCTTGCTTGGGTAGAGCCGGGAGACGAGTACGTGATCGAGGAACCCGTTGAGTACACTTATGAGGATCAAGCTAACCTCAACTCAGAGAACTTTGCAGGCAAGATGACCACACCCTCGAAATCACTTCTGTCTTTGCTTGCTAGATGCTCGCTCTTTTGCTATGCCTATGCTATGATACCTACCACTTGCTATCCTGCCTCCCATATTGCCATGCCAAACCTCTAACCCACCTTGTCCTAGCAAATGTTGTTTGGCTATGTTACCGCTTTGCTCAGCCCCTCTTATAGCGTTGCTAGTTGCAGGTGAAGATTGGAGTTTGTTCCTTGTTGGAACATGTTTATTTGTTGGGATATCATTATTATATCTTGTCTACTTTAATGCATCTATACACTTGGTAAAGGGTGGAAGGCTCGACCTTATGCCTGGTGTTTTGTTGCACTCTTGCCACCCTAGTTTCTGTCATACCGGTGTTATGTTCCTTGATTTTGCGTTCCTTACACGGTTGGGTTATAATGGGAACCCCTTGACAGTTCGCCTTGAATAAAACTCCTCCAGCATGGCCCAACATTGCTTTTACCATTTGCCACCTAGCCTTTTTTCCCTTGGGTTCCGCGGACTCAAGGGTGATCTTTATTTTAAACCCCCGGGCCAGTGCTCCTCTGAGTGTTGGTCCAACATGTTAGCTGCCGGTGGCCACCAGGGGCAACTCTGGGCTGGCCTACCGGAACCTTGGCCAATCCGGTGTGCCCTGAGAACGAGATATGTGCAGATCCTATCAGGATTTGTCGGCACATTTGGGTGGCTTTGCTGGTTTAGTTTTACCATTGTCGAGATGTCTTGTAACCGGGATTCCGAGTCTGATCGGGTTGTCTTGGGAGAAGGGATATCCTTCGTTGACCGTGGGAGCTTGGGATGGGCTAAGTTGGGACTCCCCTGCAAGGATTTGAACTTTCGAAAGCCATGCCCGCGGTTATGGGCAGATGGCAATTTGTTAATGTCCAGTTGTAGAAAACCTGAACCTTAACTTAATTAAAATGAATCAATAGAGTGTGTGGCCGTGATGGTCTCTTTACGGCGGAGTCCGGGAAGAGAACACGGTCTCGTGTTATGCTTGAACGTAGGCTGTTCTAGGATCACTTCTTGATCACAGTTTCTCGACCGTGCCTTGCCTTCTCTTTGCTCGCCCTCATTTGCGTATGTTAGCCACCATATATGCTAGTGCTTGCTGCAGCTCCACCTCATACCTTATACCTTACCATTAAGCTTAAATAGTCTTGATCGCGAGGGTGTGAGATTGCTGAGTCCCCGTGACTCACAGATTCCTTCCAAAACCAGATGCAGGGACTGATGATACCACTCCAGGAGATTCAACTGAGCTCAAGTGGGAGTTCGATGAGGACTCAGGATGATACTATGTTTCTTTTCCAAACGATCAGTAGTGAAGCCCAGTTGGGGCGATAGGGGACCTTATGCATTTGGGGTTATCTTTATTTTGGTTCCGTAGTCGGACCTTGATTGTATCTGGATGAATGTAATGTTATTTATGCTATTATGTGACATGGCGAGTGTAAGCCAACTATGTACCTCTTTTCCTTATTCCTTGCATGGATTGTGTGAAGATTACCCCACTTGCGACATTGCTTACAATGCGGTTATGCCTCTAAGTCGTGGTTGAATTGACAACTCAACTGCTAATACTTGAGAATATTCTTTGGCTCCCCTTGTGTCGAATCAATAAATTTGGGTTGAATACTCAACCCTTTAAAACTGTTGCCATCCCCTATACTTGTGGGTTATTAGGGCTTCATCGTGCAAAGCTGGAGAAGGATGAGCCCCCCAAGAAGCGCGCCAGGAGCAGCTGGTGATGGGGAAACGCTAACTGGTGAAGAAGAAGATGGTGTCGGCCAAGAGCCAACAATGCTAGCGTCGTTTTAGAATTATCATCAAATTTTCTTTATGTTGTTTGCTTATGTATCATTAGTTTGCTTGCGATCATTTGCTTTTGCTGAACTTAGTTTGCTTGTCATGCGGAATCACTTGTAATGATGAACTTTGATTATGTTAGATTGCTTTCTATTGAACTTTGTTTGCTGATGATGAACTTGTCATACAAAATTCTTGTGATAATTTGTTTTGTGTTGTTTGCTTATGTATCATTAGATTCGAGGAGTGCACAAAACCAAATAAGACGCAGTGTGCAAACAGGACGCATGCAGTGCAAAATCTGTACAAATGCAGTACAGGCTCTGTCAAATGAAGTTTACACATACCCAACAAAGCAGTGCATGCCACTACAATTGAAAAAGAATACATAAGAGCAAAAACACGAAAACAAAAAAATGATAACTGTACATGTAGTACGGAATGCGTGCGCCTGTAGTACAGAACCCTGATCAATGCAGTGCATGGATGATTTACTAAGCAGTGTGCGCCCCTACATTGGAAAAAATATACGAGAGAAAATATTAAAAAAAATTGACCACCCAGGTGCAACCGGTCCCAACCAGTCTCGTAGTAGATCTACGCCCACAGGAGGCGAGTCGTTCTGAGCCACGATGCATGTGGCCGGGCACACATGGGCCCACACATGGCCTTATCCGGTCCAGGAAGCCTAATACTGCTTCTCCTCCTTTTGCACTTGAGCACGTACGTGGCTAGGTAGCTTCTTGCATGTCAATAGTGTTGGTGCTTGTGGAATCAATGTGCAACATTTTTCATCTTCCATCTGCATGCGGCTTTTCCTCCTCATCTCTCCAACACCTTCATTCCTGAGTACAAGTAAATCCGAACATGACTATAATATAATATTCTCATTAGTTAAATCATATGTACAAAGGATCGATAGTACCTGGTCATTTATCTTTCTCACGCGTGTTGTAGTCATAGGTCCAGATGGAATACCGATGTCGCTGTGGGTGCAACTATGGCAGAGATATCCTCATCATCCCCTCCTTCTTGAATCAAAGTCACCCTCGACGGTACCTCTTCATGCATCACCCTCACCCAGGACGGGCTTGATACACCTCCGTCATATCTACTTTTCCAAACACTTTTGCCCTTGTTTTGGATTGTAACTTGCATGATTTGAATGGAACTAACCCAGACTGATGCTGTTTTCAGCAGAATTACCATGGTGTTATTTTTGTGCAGAAATAAAAGTTCTCGGAATGACCAGAAAATCAACGGCAAATTATTTTGGAATATATAAAAAATACTAGAAGAAGAATCCACGTCTGGGGGCCTCCACCGGTCCACAAGGGTGGGGGGCGCGCCCTACCCCGCTAGGCGCGCCCCCTGCCTCGTGGGCCTCCTGACGCTCCAACGACCTCAACCTTGGCTCCATATATCCTCTTTCGGGGAGACAAAAATCAGAGAGAAGGATTCATCGCGTTTTACAACACGGAGCCGCCGCCAAGCCTTAAACTCTCTCGAGAGGGCTGATCTGGAGTCTGTTCGGGGCTCCGGAGAGGGGAATCCGTCGCCATCATCATCATCAACCTTCCTCCATCACCAATTTCATGATGCTCACCACCATGCGTGAGTAATTCCATCATAGGCTTGCTGGACGGTGATGGGTTGGATGAGATTTATCATGTAATCGAGTTAGTTTTGTTAGGGTTTGATCCCTAGTGTGCACTATGTTCTGAGATTGATGTTGCTATGACATTTCTATGCCTAATGCTTGTCACTAGGGCCCGAGTGCCATGATTTCAGATTTGAACCTATTATGTTCTGATTAATATATGAGAGTTCTTGATCCTATCTTGCAAGTCTAAAGTCACCTACTATGTGTTATGATCTGGCAACCCCGAAGTGGCAATAGTCGGGACCACTCTCGGGGATGACCGTAGTTTGAGGAGTTCATGTATTCACTATGTGTTAAAGGTTTGGTCCGGTACTCTATTAAAAGGAGGCCTTAATATCCCTTAGTTTCCAATAGGACCCCGCTGCCATGGGAGGGTAGGACAAAAGATGTCATGCAAGTTCTTTTCCACGAGCATGTATGACTATATTCGGAATACATGCCTACATTACATTGATGAACTGAAGCTAGTTCTGTGTCACCCTAGGTTATGACTGTTACATGATCGATCGCATCCGGCATAATTTTCTATCACCGATCCATTGCCTACGAGCTTTCCATATACTATTCTTTGCTTATTTACTTTTCTGTTGCTACTGTTATCGTCACTATAAGACACCAAAAATATTACTTTTGCTACCATTACCTTTTACCACCGTTACCACTACTATCATATTACTTTGCTACTAAATACTTTGCTACAGATATTAAGACATCCGGGTGTGGTTGAATTGACAACTCAACTACTAATACTTGAGAATATTCTTTGGCTCCCCTTATGTCGAATCAATAATGGGTTGAATACTCTACCCTCGAAAATTGTTGTGATCCCCTATACTTGTGGGATATCAAGACTATTTTCTGGCGCCGTTGCCGGGGACCATAGCTCTATTCTTTAAGTCACTTGGGATTTATATCTGCTTATCATTATGAAGAACTTGAAAGATCAAAGAACCAAGATTTTTCCCTCAACTATGAGGGGAGGTAAGGAACTGGCATCTAGCTCTGCACTTGATTCACCTTCTGTTTTGAGTAAGCTTGCGACACCTAAACCTGCTTCTGCTATTAATTCTGATATGTCGCATGTTATTGATGATGCCACTTCTGCTATGCATGATACTTGTGATGAAGCTACTTCTATGCTTGATACTACTATGCCACTTGGTGAATTTCTTGATGAACAACTTGCTAGGGCTAGAGAGAATGAAATTATTGAAACTGACAATATTAATGAAGGTGATGATGAAGCTTCTCCCCCTAGATATGAATTACCTGTTGTTCCTGAAGGTTATGTTATGGGTGAAGAAACTACTAGAGACTTTCTTGCCTGCAATGCTAGAAGTGATCTTAAGAAACTATTAGCTAAGCTTAAACAAAAAACTTTGAATGCTAGAATGAAATATGATCCTGCTTATGCTACTTCACCTATCTTTGTTACTGATAGGGATTATAAATTCTCTATCGACCCTGAGATAATTACTTTAGTTGAATCTGATCCTTTTTATGGCTATGAATCTGAAACTGTTGTGGCACATCTTATTAAATTAAATGATATAGCTACCCTGTTCACTAATGATGAGAAAACTCGCTACTATTATATCCTTATATTATTTCCGTTCTCATTAAAGGGTGATGCTAAGATATGGTTTAATTCTCTTGATCCTGGTTGTGTGCGTAGTCCCCAGGATATGATTTATTACTTCTTCGCTAAATATTTCCCCACTCATAAGAAACAAGCTGCTTTAAGGGAAATATATAATTTTGTGCAAATTGAAGAAGAGAGTCTCCCACAAGCCTGGGGAGGCTTCTCCAATTACTTAATGTTTGCCTCATCATCCTCTCAAGAAAAATGAAATAATTGATATCTTTTATAATGGACTAACCGATGCTTCCAGAGACCACCTGGATAGTTGTGCTGGTTGTGTTTTTAGGGAAAGAACTGTTGATGAAGCTGAAATTCTATTAAATAATATGTTGACTAATGAAAATAATTGGACACTTCCTGATCCAATTCCTGAACCAACTCCTGAGCCAAATCCGAAGAAAAGGGGTATTCTTTTTCTCAGTCCTAAAGATATGCAAGAGGAAAAGAAATCTATGAAAGAAAAAGGTATTAAAGCTGAAGATGTTAAGAATTTACCTCCTATTGAAGAAATACATGGTCTTTAATTTCCTGCCTGTTGAAGAAATTGATGGTATTGATAACCCGACACAGGTAGTAAAGGTAAATTCTCTCTATAGATTTGATGAAGGTGATATTCCTCGTTATAAGTCTGCTACCCAATGCTTAGATCAGTTTGATAATTTTGTTGTTAAACAAGAGAACTTCAATGCTTATGTTGGTAGACAATTGAAACATAGTGCTTATATGATTGAACACTTGAGTGATTATATGGCTAATGTTAAAGGTGAACTAAAACTTATTAGTAAACATGCTTCTATGGTTACCACTCAAGTAGAAAAACTACTTAAAGCTCAGAACGATTTGCTCACTGAATTAAATAATAAGAATGATAGTGTTGTTAGAGTTATAACTAGAGGTGGTAAAGTGACCCAGGAACCTTTGTATCTCGAGGGCCATCCTAAGAGAATTGAGCAAGATTCTTAGAGAGCTAATGTAGATGCACCTAGTCCTTCTAAGAGGAAGAGAAAGAAAAATGATAGGACTTTGCATGCTTGTAGTGAACCTGTTGTTAACACACCTGAGAATCCCAATGATATTTCTATTTCTGATGCTGAAACACAATCTGGTAATGAACATGAACCTAGTGATAATGTTAATGATGATGTTCATGTTGATGCTCAACCTAGCAATGACAATGATGTAGAGATTGAACCTGGTGTTGATCTTGATAACCCACAATCAAAGAATCCGTTATGATAAGAGAGACTTTGTTGCTAGGAAGCACGGTAAGGAAAGAGAACCATGGGTTCAGAAACCCATGCCTTTTCCTCCTAAACCATCCAAGAAAAAGGATGATGAGGATTTTGAGAGCTTTGCTGAAATGATTAGACATATCTTTTTGCGTATGTGTTTGACTGATATGCTTAAAATGAACCCTTATGCTAAATACATGAAAGATATTGTTACAAATAAAAGAAAGATACCGGAAGCTGAAATTTCCACCATGCTTGCTAATTATACTTTTAAAGGTGGAATACCTAAGAAACTAGGTGATCCTGGAGTACCAACTATACCATGCTCCATTAAAAGAAACTATGTTAAAACTGCTTTATGTGATCTTGGAGCCAATGTTAGTGTTATGCCACTCTCTTTATATCATAGTCTTGATTTGACTAAGTTGACACCTACTGAAATATCTTTGCAAATGGCTGATAAATCAACTGCTATACCTGTCGGTATTTGTGAGGACGTGCCTGTTGTGGTTGCAAACATTACTATTTTAACGGACTTTGTTATTCTTGATATTCCCGAGGACGATAGTATGTCTATTATCCTTGGAAGACCCTTTTTGAATACTGTAGGGGCTGTTATTGATTGCACCAAAGGCAATGTCACTTTTCATGTTAATGGTAATGAGCATACGGTACACTTTCCGAGGAAACAACCTCAAGTCCACAGTATCAATTCTATTGGAAAAATTTCAACTATTACTATTGGAGGTTTTGAGTTTCCTCTTCTACTGTCAAGAAGAAATATGATATTCTTATTATTGGGGACATGCATATCCCCGTTGAGGTAACCAAGTGTTATTCGAAAATTCTCCGGTTCCATGTTATTGGGAATGAGTTTGTTAACAAGACCTGATCAACCTTGTTAGTGGATTCCTTTTTATGAGCATGAGATGGATGAATTTATAAAACACAACTCTCTGTACCCTCCTTTTTACTTTCTGTTATTTGTATTAAATAAAGCAAAAATAGTATTTTTCTGTCTGTTTTCTGAATTATCCATGCAATAAAAAAATACTCCGAAAATAAAAGTTCTCCAAATGCCCTAAAATTTAAATATGATTTTTTCTGGAATATTTGAGAATATCTAGCACTGAGAACACAATAGGGGGAGCAAGCACCTGGCCACGAGGGTCCAGGGCGCGCCCACCCCCTGGGCGCGCCCCATGTCCCGTGGGCTCACGGTGGATCCCCTCCACTTATTCCAGCAACTACACACTCCTTCTTAGTCCCAAAAACATCACTAGCCAGCTCAAACCTGAGTCCAAGCTCATCTTGCTGCCATTTTTCGATCTCCTTGCTCAAAGCTCCATTCACAAAACTGCTTTGGGGGATTGTTCTTTGGTATGTGACTCCTCTAGTGTTCCAATTAGTTTTTGTTCTAGTGCTTTATTCATTGAAATTGTTTGCTGCTTAGGTGACCCTGTTCTTGAGCTTGCATGTCAAATTTATATGGTCAAAAGTAGTTTTAATGCATGATATATCCTCTAGGCACTTGTGGGAGTAGTTGTTATCAATTTTGTTGAGTTTGGTTCACTTTTATTTTGAAGTTACTAAAAGTTTCAGAAATTTTTTAGGGGAAGAAATATCTTTAGGAAAATGTACGATGGTGGTCCTTGAAGGAAGCAAGGACCCAGGCTCGCAATACGCGATGCCGATGATGAACCACCGATGGAAGCTCAGGTGCGAGCTTGTGAATGGTTGTTTGAGGACTTTATGGATCGAGCGGGAATCATGGAAGAATTTAACGCGTATGTGCGTAATGCCGATCTTGAGAGCTTCGAGGCAGATAAGTGTCGCCAATACCACTATCTCACTGATACCTTTGTGAGAAGGTTTGAATTTTCATCGTCACTTAATTCGCAAATTGTCCTATTTGATCTTTATGAAAATTCTTATACTATGGACTTAGAGGATGTTAATACTGCTTGCAAACATCCACAATGGGGCAGCACTAGTGAGCCTCGCAAATCTGAGTTTAGAGATTTTCTTGCTAGTATAACTATGGGGGAATCTAGAGATATAACACAAGCTACCATAGGGAGCATTCATTTTCCTGCTATACATTATTTTGCTCTCTTCATAGGTGGGTGCATACATGGTAAGGATGAAGCATGTCACATGTGTGTCCCTGAGCTCAGTGTTCTCAGGAGTGATGTATTATGGGATAAACACTATAATTTGGGAGCCATTGTTGCACGTAGGTTGCATAATAATAGATTTAATGGAGATTTCTTTGTTGGAATTTATGCAACCCGTCTAGCTAATTTTCTTGATATACCCATATGTGGGTATGATATTGAGTTGCCTCCTGTTCATTTAGATTATGAGGCTATGGTTCGTCATTAGTTTGATGAGAGGAACGATTAGTTTCTCCAGTACCGACTAATCTTTGACAGACGACGCACCTATCACGTCGCTCTCCCTGCTCCTAATTTCTTTGACTTTTAGGCAAAAGGGAGATATGTCATAACCAGGGAAGAGGTGAACGAGTATGAGGGGAGGACTGAGACAGCTCGCCTCCACGCTGCAGCCCACGATGCAATAGCCGCTGCATCTCAGTACGACCCTAGCTACAACTTTGGATATCCGCCAGGCCAGCCATGGCCATAGACCAACTTAGGCCAAAAGCCTAAGCTTGGGGGAGTACGTATTTCTCACCGACATTACATTCATGTTCACACACTCATCGCTAGTTGTCGGTGCTCATACTTTTTCATTGTATTATCCATGCTAGTTTATTTCCCTTTTTATGCTTTCTTCTTGTGTGTTTGATAAACCTTAAGAAAAACTAAAAAATAGTTGTAGCTTTTAGTTAGTTTACTTTTCATGTTGTAGTAGTAGTAATTAAAAAGAAGAAAACCCAAAGAGATTTCTCGTTCTTCTTTTGCTTGTTGGGAGCTTTCCTGTGTAAATAGTTTTATTTCTTTTCTTGTTCTTTGGGGGTCGAGAGGAGAAGACCATAATGAAAATGTTGAGTGGCTCTTATATGCATTATTGTTGATCTTACAAAGAGCCCATATTACCTTGTCTTCTCTCTTGAATTGAATGCTTGCAGATTCCAGCTTAGTCCAATGCAGGTGCACTATTATTATTATCCACACTATTCGGTCATGCAAGCGAAAGACAATAATGATGACTATATGCTGAACTTATTGAGATGAGAAAAGCTGGTATGAACTCGACCTCTCTTGTTTTTGTAAATATGATTAGTTCATCGTTCCTGATTCAGCCTATTATGAATAAACATGTTTGCAATGAAAATTAGAGATTATAGTTGCTTATGCCATGCTTAATTAGCTAGGAGCTTATAATGGTTTACCTTGCGTGCCAACATGCTATTAAAATGGTTGTGATGTGGTATGATAGGGTGGTATCCTCTTTTGAACGATTCGAGTGGCTTGACTAGGCACATGTTCACGCATGTAGTTGAAACAAACTCAACATAGCCTCTACGATATTTATGTTCATGGTGCATTATATCCTACTCATGCTTGCATTTGGTGTTGATTAATTTTAATGCATGTTCATGACTGTTGTCGCTCTCTAGCTGGTCGCTTCCCAGTCTTTTTCTAGCCTTCACTTGTACTAAGAGGGAATACTGCATGTGCTTCCAACTCCATAAACCCCAAAGTTGTTCCATATGAGTCCACCATACCTACCTATATACGATATCTACCTGCCGTTCCAAGTAAATTGTATGTGCCAAACTCTAAACCTTCAAATAAACATTCTGTTTTGTATGCTCGAATAGCTCATGTATCAACTAGGGTTGTCTGTATCTTCCATGCTAGGCGGGTTATTCTCAAGAGGAGTGGACTCCGCTCCTCACTCATGAGAACATGGCTGGTCACCGGGATGCCCAGTCCCATGCTTTATGCAAATCAAATCAAAATAATTGCAAACAAAACTCCCCCGGGACTCTTGTTAGTTGGAGGCACTCGTTGTTTCGATCAAGCCATGGATTGATGCTTGTTGGTGGAGGGGGAGTATAAACTTTACCATTCTGTTTGGGAACCGCCTATAATTTGTGTAGCATGGAAGATATTGAGATCTCTCGGTTGTTATGTTGACAATGAAAGTATACCACTCAAAATATTATTCATATCTATTTCAAAACCGAGCTCTGGCACCTCTACAAATCCCTGCTTCCCTCTGCGAAGGGCCTATCCATTTACTTTTATGTTGAGTCATCATCCTCTTTTTAAAAAGCACCTGTTGGAGAGCACCGCTGTCATTTGCATCCATTACTGTTATTTTACATTGAGTATGACTTGACTGGATCTCTTTTACCATGAATTACAATGTCTAGTCAGTCCTTGATCTTTAAAGGTGCTCTCCATTTATGTTTTGCGGTCTCATAAAGGACTAGCGAGATACCATCTTGTTATATCATATCATGATTATTTAGAGAAAGTGTTATCATCCGAGATTTATTATTATTTCTCGCTAGTTGATTATGCCATTGATATGAGTAAACAAGAGACCTAAATATTATTGTGAATATGGTTAGTTCATAATCTTTGCTGAAAACTTGAATGTTGGCTTTACATATTTACAACAACAAAAGCAAACAAAGTTTTTAAAAGTTTTTCTTTATCACTTTCAGTTTATCAACTGAATTTCTTGAGGACAAGCAAAGGTTTAAGCTTGGGGGAGTTGATACGTCTCCGTCATATCTACTTTTCCAAACACTTTTGCCCTTGTTTTGGACACTAACTTGCAAGATTTGAATGGAACTAACCCGGATTGACGATGTTTTCAGCAGAATCGCCATGGTGTTATTTTTGTGCGGAAATAAAATTTCTCGGAATGACCTGAAAATCAACGGAGAATTATTTTGGAATATATAAAAAATACTGGAAGAAGAATCCACGTCAGGGGGACCTCCACCGGTCCACGATGGTGGGGGGCGCGCCCCCTGCCTCGTGGGACCCCTGATGCTCCACCGACCTCAACCTTGACTCCATATATTCTCTTTTGGGGAGAAAAAATCTAAGAGAAGGATTCATCGCGTTTTACTATACGGAGCCGCCACCAAGCCCTAAACTCTCTCGGGAGGGCTGATCTGGAGTCCGTTCGGGGCTCCAGAGAGGGGAATCCGTCGCCATCGTCATCATCAATCGTCCTCCATCACCAATTTCATGATGCTCACCGCCATGTGTGAGTAATTCCATCATAGGCTTGCTGGACGGTGATGGGTTGGATGAGATTTATCATGTAATCCAGTTAGTTTTGTTAGGGTTTGATCCCTAGTGTCCACTATGTTCTGAGATTGATGTTGCTATGACTTTGCTATACCTAATGCTTGTCACTAGGGCCCGAGTGCCATGATTCCAGATCTGAACCTATTATGTTTTCATCAATATATGAGAGTTCTTGATCCTATCTTGCAAGTCTATAGTCACCTACTATGTGTTATGATCCAACAACCCCGAAGTGACAATAGTCGGGATCACTCCCGGTGATGACCGTAGTTTGAGGAGTTCATGTATTCACTATGTGTTAATGCTTTGGTCCGGTACTCTATTAAAAGGAGGCCTTAATATCCCTTAGTTTCCAATAAGACCCCGCTGCCACGGGAGGGTAGGACAAAAGATGTTATGCAAGTTCTTTTCCATAAGCACGTATGACTTTATTAGGAATACATGCCTACATTACATTGACGAACTGGAGCTTGTTCTATGTCACCCTAGGTTATGACTGTTACATGATCGATCGCATCCTGCATAATTCTCTATCACCGATCCATTGCCTACGAGCTTTCCATATACTGTTCTTAGCTTATTTACTTTTCCGTCGCTATTGTTATCATCACTATAAAACACCAAAAATATTACTTTTGCTACCGTTACCTTTTACCACCGTTACAACTACTATCATATTACTTTGCTACTAAATACTTTGTTGCAAATATTAATTTATCTAGGTGTGGTTGAATTGACAACTCAACTGCTAATACTTGAGAATATTCTACCCTCGAAAACTGTTGCCATCCCCTATACTTGTGGGTTATCAGGGCTTCATCGTGCAAAGCTGGAGAAGAAGGAGCCCCCCAAGAAGCGCGCCAGGAGCAGCTGGTGATCGGGAAATGCTAACTGGTGAAGAAGAAGATGGTGCCGGCTAAGAGCCAACAATGCTAGCGTCGTTTTAGAATTATCATCAAATTTTCTTTATGTTGTTTGCTTATGTATCGTTAGTTTGCTTGCGATCATTTGCTTTCGCTGAACTTAGTTTGCTTGTCATGTAGAATCACTTGTAATGATGAACTTTGATTATGTTAGATTGCTTTCTGTTGAACTTAGTTTGTTGATGATGAACTTGTCGTACAGAATTCTTGTGATAATTTGTTTTATGTTGTTTGCTTATGTATCATTATATTCGAGGAGTGCACAAAACAAAATAAGATGCAGTGTGCAAACATGACGCATGCAGTGCAAAATCTGTACAAATGCAGTACAGACTCTGTCAAATGATGTTTACACATACCCAACAAAGCAGTGCATGCCCCTACAATTGAAAAAGAATACATAAGAGCAAAAACACGAAAATAAAAATGAGAACTGTACATGTAGTACGGAATGCGTGTGCATGTAGTACAGAACCCTGATCAATGCAGTGCACCGATGATTTACTAAGCAGTGCGCGCCCCTACATTGGAAAAAATAACTGAGAGAAAATATTAAAAAAACGACCACCCAGGTGCAACCGGCCCCAGCCAGTCTCGTAGTAGATCTACGCCTATAGGAGGCGAGTCGTTCTGAGCCACGATGCATGGGGCCGGGCACACACTCCCCGAACACAGGCCCAACAAACAAAAGAGAGGCCACTGAAAATTTTGAAAAAATCCCACATACCACTCCACAAACACATGCCCAACCACGTGTTCCACAGTTCGTCGTCATATGACAATGCAGTTCGCTATTTTCAAATAAGCAGTCCTGTTGCTTCTCAAATGCATTCACGTACACTGAATCAGAACCAACCCACCACCTAACACAACCACAACATTTATTACTTCCGTTGCTCAATTTGTTGCATAAAAACGTATCCATTCATGCTCCAGACTGACACAACTCCTCCCCCCATTCCTCTTTTTCTTCAAATTGTATATCTAGGGTTCATCCCATCCCCAGCTCTTCTCTGAAATTCCACTGAACCCACCATGGACTGTAAGTGTGAGTGTTTGGCAAGGATGGCACCAGTAGCGGACACATGCGTGTACGCAGAAGGTCTAGAGCTCACCAACACCGAGTGGCGCAGCATGCTCGGGTGCCTGATATATACCCAACAGGGGGTTTCGGGCGGCATTTCTTCATCGCCTCACAACCCTAGATCTGCAGGAAAGTTGGGTATGTTTTTTCCCTCACAATTTTTGACATAATTTAGGCTGTAAATCCACATCTGAATATATAGTTCAATCAATTTGTTCAGTAGTGTCAACAAAATACAAAACAGAATTTGTATCGTTGTTCAGATTTGTTAGCTATTAAGACTAGATGCTTCCACCTATTTTTCTTCAGTACCACACGAAGTATCAACACTAGTTAGATCAGAACCCCTACACACGAACAAAAAACAGGGTCAGTAGATTAGCATTGCAGTTCTCTTAACATGCTGGCGAATTACACTGTAACTGACCTTGCAGTACAAGCATGTTGTAGTATTATATATATCCTAGTAAAACTAGAGGTTAATTCCGTATATAAGTTTGTTCATACATTGCAATTACTTTAGAAAATAGCAATCGTATATATGTAAGTATTTAAGTCAACATAAACAGATCGTCCTAAGTATAAAGAAAAACATTTGTTGTTTACTTATAAAATTCTTTTTCCACCCATTCCAAAATGCAGAAACTGCCATCCACAATAAAATTTCCTGCTCCAAGTTCAGGGAAGGTTACTTTGGAGACACAACACAAGAATGGGTATGCAGACATGCAAGCTGACTACCACATCGACTCTGAAGACTGCATCAACATAACTATTGGTTGGAAAGATTTTGTCTCCCAGAATGGCTTTGAGGTCGGAGAAGTGGCCATGGTGTTTTTCTACAAAGAAGAAGACTCCCTCAAGTTCACAATATTTGCACTCTAGGCTATCTACTATGAAGCAAGCCATCAGTGGCATATTTATAATGCTTTGCTTATGTTGTATGCTTTTAAAATTATGTCCATCAGACACTTTGAACGATGCCTATTTAATGTATACAACCTCAGCTGCATCATTTTATCGCCCTTTTTAGACAAGTTGCTGATGACAGTAATGCAGTTCTCTCAAACACATAGTGTGGTCCTAAAATATAAAAAAGCAGTCCACTAAACAGTAACAATGAAATGCGAATGGTCGAAACTTTGAAGTTAACATATGATGTTCAAAACAATTCTCATAGTATGCAGTTCAAAAAACTTGTTATAATAACTATTCAACTAACACAAGCATATAATGGACCATCTATTCTAATAGCAGAATAGAACATTAACCATAGTGCTAATGTCATACAAAAGTGCATATTATGTAGTCCTCCAGAACACAGAATGCATTTTAAGAAAAGAGAAATCTCATAAGCTGCCATAACCACTGTAATGCAGCTACAACGAAGTACACTACTATCGAAAATGCAGTGTACTACAACGTATGCCACAACTACAAAAAATAAAATTAAAGCAGTAAAAATCTAGACATGTGGTAGACTAACAGAGGTGTCAATTCACTCACACTCCCATAACTCGCCTAAAAATTGTCCAACCACTAAACTATTAAAAAATACCCTCGCAAAAATTTACATGGGAGACATGGTAACTGGACTCCTGTAGGTTTTGTGTTACGGAAATGTGAGATTTCATACCTAGATTTTTGGGGACATGCATTCGTAACTAGAATTCCCTTACCGCCGACATGAAGTGGGGTTCGTAGGGGGTGGCTGACTAGCAATACTGTGCTTTTGTGCGACAGGTGCCACATCAATGTTGTCATTGGGTATTCAAACATCAAACCACCCTTTTCATACATATATTTGGTCCACATGCAAGTGTTTTCGTGTTCTGACCCTCTCCCATGTTATTCTTTTTGACAAATTTATAAACAACACATGAGTTGGATGTAGAAACCGTCTGCAATTGGGTACACAACAGACACGGTTCAATCAGACTACCCGTGTGCCACGCCCGTGCCCTGTAGTCCCTCACATCAGCACAGTAGATTAGGCTCCACGAGGCTTGCCTCCTAGTCTCAAAAATATCTAATGCCTCATAATCTTGAAAATATCTACAGCCTGCAAGGTTTTAATGTTTGATAGCACATGATTAGTATGTGCAGACTGTGTGCGATGTCTGCTACTCCTACTCTGCTTCAGTCCCTTGATTCAAATTTTTAGTAGCCCCGACATTTTACTCCCGCCTTTGCATCCCTCGCAATCTCAAAAATATCTGCTCGCCCTTGATCCAAATTTTCAGTAGCCCCTCCTTGTTACTCCCGCCTAGTAAAAATTTTAGTTGCCATGGTATTTCTTCAAACACCACCTTGCCCCCCTCCACAGACACCACACACTCCCCAAAACCACCACTCACACAGACACACACCACCCCTGAAACCATTGGTAGGTCGCCACCATCACCGCCGCCTCCATCCTCAACCTCTGCTTGTGTGCCGGGGAGCTCGAGGAGCCAATGGCCAAAAAGAGGTTTATCGCGGCCTCTTCAACCGACGCTGGCGAGGTGGCTGCCGAGGTGTCCCCATCATCTTCTGCGAGCTCTTTATCGATCCGCCATCGCCGGTCCCCCGATCCGCCCGCCGTCGCGCCCCTATGCCGGTTCGAGGACTTCCCTGTCCTCCCTCGGACCCGGCAGCCGACGAGGTCCTACCTCGGGGTCCGGCAGCGGTGGTGGGGGACGTGGGTCGCCAAGATTACAGATCGAGAGACCCACACCCGCCGGTGGCCCGGTAGCTTCCACACGGCCGAGCTCGCGGCCATGGAGTACGACCGCTGGCAGGTCCGCTACCACGGCGCGGCGGCTAGGCTGAATTTCCCCTTCAGCACTCATCCGGTGGACCCCATTCCATCGGAGCTAGGGGTGGTTAGCTCGGCTATGGCGTGGGAGGATCGCGAGGCGTGGGAGCACCTCGAGGCCGAGTCCGCCGATGAGGCCTACATGGAAGAGCTCCATCGACAGCACCCTGAGCAGGCGGAGCGGGCGATCTTTGCCGGCACGGAGGGCGGCGAGGTTATCGCGCTCTCCTTCAATGACGAGTTCGAAGGCCGCGAGGATGGTGTCGCAGAGGGCGTCGAGGTGGGCGGCGAGGACAAGGAACTCGACATCGACGAGTGGAGAAGTGTCTTCCCCAACAACCCTGATGATGGCACCGGCGCAGACCTGGCTCGTGGCACACCGTACCTGACGAGGAAGGATTGGCTCGACCTCCACTTCGACCGAAAGTATTTTAGCTTAGTTAAATTTATGTTTTATGTTCGGTTATCCAAAACTATTTATGTTTATGTTTGAATGCATGCTACTTTTGGTTGAACCTGCTTTGAACTTGATCAAATTGAACTTTACAACGTTAAGTTTAGGGGATCGACTAGAAACGGCCAAAAATTGCTGGAGTATATATATATATATATCCACTAAGGGTTTTAGTACTTTAACTTTTAAAGGATCGGCTAGAGATGGCCTTATGCCTTGTTTATTTCAGTTCTTCACAATGTGATGCTCTATATGTGCAACTATTTGTCGTGTAGTTCAATTTCATCAATAATAGTTTCAACAAACCACTATGAATTACAATATTTGGTTGTTGTTAAGGATATTGCAGTTAACATGCCTTTTCATTTTTTTAACAATAACTAGTGTACTTTAGACCACCACAATACCAGTTTGAATGACTATTTGCTTGTTTTTAAATGTTATGCCTGATGCAGTTAACACACCTTTCCACTTCTTATTTTGCTTAACTAGCATGCTTAAGCACGTACACTCAAGCTAAGATTTGTAGATTATGTTGTCTACCATGGATATATTTGGTTGATGTTTAGCCTGTTCTGCTTAACATACCTTTATATGTACTCATACAGGACAATGTTGAGAACAGTGTTGTTTTCCATCGAGGTTAGTTTCATCGCATTGCTTATATGTACTCACTGTTCAGGATGTCGGTAGCTAGTACCATATAGCCTGGGGGATGATAAGGGATCAATCGTCGAATCGGACATTTCACTGAATATATCTATAACCCATTTATCAGTAAGTTAACTATGGCCAATTCAATATATTTGAGGCTACATAGCAACATGCATTATACTGAATGACTAAGTATGCAATCCCATGCTACATAACAACTAGGAAGAGTGTTACCTTAATGTTCTCATGATGTCTAGATATGCATGTAATAAAATCTTATATAATGGGATGGAGGGAGTGTTGTACTGCATCATTTTGCAATTGTTGTTTAGCTTCTAATATTAACTTGGTGCTTTTAGGTACATATGTCATTGCCAAAGATCCACACTTCATCCCATTCTGCGTATGGGGCAATGAGATATTCATGAACCAGCATTAAGTGAGGAAATTGATAAAGATTGTTGTTAAAATGGGCCAAAAGATGTCAATCGAACTATTCATTTACACTTTATGCAAGACAACAGTGAACTGCATGATGGTAAGTAAGAACCCTGTAGCCTTCATTTTACTGCCCGTAATGAGTTCTGTTAGATGACAATGTCTCGATCTTTTTTCCTTTGCAGTGGATCCTGAAATAGTTTACTCAAGATTACCTCTCAAACTACATGATTGGCAGTCGGCTATCACAAGGGGTTGGACTAGAGTCGTGCATACCTTCTGCATCCAGGAGAGCATAATAGGGCCATTTCGCTTCACCTTGTTCGGCAAGTAGAATGTCTGTCGCCTCTTTCTTTACCATCTGTAATAGTACAAGTATAGAACCCTGGTTCATCATTCTTTATTTGGTGCTTATGTAATTCTTAAACATATGTACTTGTGAATCGACTAATGCATTGGTTGTTTGAACCTGATGGATATGAATAAAGCTATAGCCTACTTTAAAGTTTAAATTAGGTACAATTATAAATAGCAACAATTAAATTAGGGCGAAATTACAGTGTGCAGGTCATTACAGTGCACGTGGTTAATAAAGCACAGCATGTGCGATATATATCATAATCCAACACGGCTCACGGAGGGGAAACATGTGTAAAAATTCACACATTTGTCATTTGCAAAGTGTGTGTGATGTCAGACACTTTCACATACGGTGAGGGAAAACTAAATGTGTGTGATTGTCTACCTATCATATAGGTTTATAATCATGAAATGTTTGTGATGTGTTGGGCATCGTAAATGTAGAGCCAGTTTGGTACGTGCTTGGAAAATTCCCATGCCTGGAATCTGCCTGGTTTTAGGTAAAACCACAAAACTCCAACTGCGATGGAAATGCGAGCACAAACGAGTAGCAAGGATGAAGCGTTTGGTATATTCGCGATATCGGAAACGGTTATATAGGGACAACTGTATGCATCAAGGCTGCCTATCCCCGACGGTTTCTAGGTCGTGTGGGAAGGACCCCCCTATCGCCCACACTCACTTGGCGAAAGTTCCAAATGCCGTCGCGAAAATCGGTTAAAAACCATTTGTATAGCACCTCGTGGTACTAGTGAGCTCCTCCCCACCAAGCCCTTCTCAAGAGTGACCGATGGCTCCACCACCCCCATCACTACAAAAAATACAGTTCCGTGATGATATGTGTTTGTCACAGTAGGTCATGTTTTTTGTCATGCATGTACATCCATGACGATTTTATGACAGAATCAAGATAGTCATACCTATGTTGTTGTAGAAGTGTTCCATGATATTACCAAAATTATCATCACGGAAGTGTCCACTTCCAGGACAATAAATCGTGCGTCATCGAAGTGCTTTTGTCAAGGGTAATCGACATGTGGCATCCACCCTAACAGGTCGTTGTTAAGCTATCGGGTTCCGGTTTGGATCCGATAACCTCTTAATAGCCCGGACCGATGGGATTTTCCACGTGTAAAATCATCATTGGCTGGAGGAAACACGTGTCGGCTCACCGTTGGGACAGATGTCGTCCACTCATTGGACCAAAGGCGCCTATGATACGTCGACACGTGGCACGGCCCAACAGAGGCCCATTCGTATGAAAAGGCCAGCCCGTTTGACTTGGTTAAAAGGTAGCGGGACGGCCCATGGAAAGCCTTTTAACGACTTGTTCGCATATAGCACATTTACAGCCCGCTAACCCAGGGCCCGTTACGGCCTATCCGAATTAGGCCCAGTAGCATCATCTGGGCCGTCCAATATGATTCATGCACGTTTTAACTTCCGGCCCATGTATGGCCCATGATGTCTTTCGGCCCATATGAGGCCCTTTGTAACTCTTGGCCCATTAAAGGCTCGTTGTGAAACTGGCCCGTAATGAACAGTGTATCACTTTATACCTTTTAACGACCCATTATTCCGTTGGGCCGTTTCCAGCCCATGTTACCTTTCGGCCTTCTCAGGGCCCATTTATTCTTAGGCTCATTTCCAGCATTCGGTTCCTTACGGCCCGTTACTATCCTTTTCTACTTGTGGGCCAAATTCAGCTCGTGGTTACAGTCGGCCCGTTTGTGGCCCGTTAATCCGTTGGGCCGTTTTCATAGCGTCATCAAATATGGCCGATTAACGATGGCCCATTATGGTTGGCTCATGAACGGACAATTCCAACTCTAGACCGTTTATGGCCCATAATGCGGTCTGTTATTGGCCCATGTTTGGCCAATCGATCATACGGCCCGTAGAAGGCCCATTGATGATACGGCCAGTAGAAGGCCCATTGTTTCTACGGCCCGTAGGAGGCCCAGGGTCACTACAGTAAATATGTAGCCCATGGTTATTGGGGCCTAGTTCTAAAAAATAGGTTATTGCGGCCACTAGCAAACCATGGAAAAATAACTGCACTGACTACAAGCAAACAAATAAACAAGACAAAAAGGACATAAATAAGCAAGTAACCTACGCTAGGCTATCACGTCTATTACACATATTACATCCACTGGGCATCAAAGTTCGCCACCAGTGTAAATATAATGAACAAAGCAGGATATCACATACACGGGTTGACAAAGTTGGCGACCAGTGCAAATAAACGTCGTAGCAAAATAAGTCCAGAACTGAAACCAGTTGAGAAGAGCACAAGAAACAATATACTGGGTACCCATAATGCTGGCAAGATGCTTAGCAAGCTTATTAACTTTCTCTTATTTAGCACTTAAATCCTCCAGCGCTTGCTGTTGCACCAGAAAGTATGCATCTGAATTCTGTAGGGACTTCCTCAGTCCTTCGGCTTCCTATCGCATAACATCTGAACGATCTCTTTCAACTTGAAGTTGAGACTCAAGATGCCAAACTGATTCAGGCAGCAAGTTCGAAGAGCTCGTGCCAGTAGTAGTAGCCAGTAACTCGAACACTACATCAAGATAGGACTTTGGGGTTGTCTCAGTGTCTTCAATATAGTTTTTATCAGCTTTCTTAGAGACCAACAGGGATGTCTCACTATCTTGAGCCTTATCTGCATTACTTCCTTTACCATTGCATAACGGGGTACTCTTCTCCAGTATTTTATTTGCGTTCTAAAAGAGAAACAAACAGACACATCACAGGTTTACCATGTTGTATATGAAACTCATTTTGGTAAACCAGTTCAGTAGTAAGGTGGACAGGATAACAACATGAAACAAACATATATCTATGTAGTATGGTCACTATATGGTCTATATGATTCTAGTTTGTGTTGCCAAATCATGTTAGAGACAGTTCAAAAAATATCTATTTAAGAAAAAGCAGCATAGACAGAATATAAGTGTGGGAAACTACACAACAATAACAACAATTGTAATGTGCATGGCATGAAAACATAACTGTTTATTCAATTGAAACTGAAATGAACATAGAGCAAGTTACAACAGCAAACACGTTAAAGAAACATGTTTAAAACATACCTGTTGCGCCATTGGAGTTTCAATTGCATCCTTTAAATTGGAAATTAGTTGGTATGAGTAAATACAGTATTGCAAGAGCAAAGGAGTATGAACCATAGCTATTAAACCTGACCTGAGAACAATTATTCTTCTGCTTTAAGCGTTGACTTGGGGTTCGAAGTGGTGGACCTCGGGCTTTGGGCACTGCAGTTGCCTTACTAACTTCTCGTGTTTGGGTGCTCTATGGTGGAGACGGTGTTGTGTCAACTGGAACTGGGTTACCATCTGTTGGGGTTGGGGTTAGAAGGGTGTAGCTGGTTCTCTGTCCAACTAGGTCGGGGTACAATCTGCGGGAATCTGGGTTATGTGTGCTGGGGCTGGTTCTTGGGCAAGTACAACCGTGGTTCTATCTGCATTGACAGGTAGCACGATCTTTTCTGAAGACCGTGTTTTTACTCCCACAGATACTGCCATCACCCCCTCCAATTCAAATGGCTGATTAAACAAGAAAAGTAATTGGATGTAAAGACATTGTAAGATAGACAGGTGCAATGGATAGTAGGGAAGAAAACAGGGGATGGCTATGATGGCTAATTAAACACGATAGTATGACACAATTTCACATGTATGATGGCTAACTAAATAGGATAGAATGACATACTTCAAAATATGATGACTATGTGAACAGGATGACATGATATAACTATACGATGTGTCTATTAAAGTGGTTGGCATGCCATAATTCACAAACACGTCGTCGATGGAAACATGATGGCGTGATATAATTCACGGATAGAATGACATAATTCAAAATATGATGACTATGTAAACAGGATGAGATGATATAACTATATTATGTCTTTAGAAAATGGGTTTGCATGCCATAATTCAGATACATGCTGTCTATGTAAACATGTTGGCATGATATAATTCAAATACATGATATATATATATACACACACACACACACTAAGCAAGTGAGCATAGGGCAATCACATATATGATGTGTCAACTAAGGAGATGGCATTCAATATTGTGTATATGATGTAAAAACTAAGCATTGCAATACAACATATGCATGATATGAGTAATATAACCCTGCCAAGTTTGAGCATACACCTCAGGGGATAGTAGGACTGGTCCTCCTCTGAGGAGCTATCTGTAACCGGCAAGATATTTGCTTCAGCGGGTAGCATTGTCTGCTCTGAAGACCTTGTTTTCACTCCAGATTTCTCCATCACCAATTCAAATGGCTGATGCACAGGAAGAGAAGTTGAATATACAAACATTGCCGACAAATGCAATGAGAAATACAAAAAAGGACGGCATGATATAATTCACATATATGACGCTTGGCTAAACAACATGGCATTGCATAATTCACATATATAATGCCTTGCAACAAGATAGCATTGCATAATTCACATATATAATGTCTTGCAACAATATGGCATTGCATAATAAACATACATGGTAATTAGACACTAAACAGGTGGCATTCACACAAAGCATGTCTGAACTAAGCAAATGACATAGCAATACAAGACACCATACACACGATAT
>NC_041392.1:424207588-424345291 GCF_002162155.2 Triticum dicoccoides | reverse complement strand
CTCCTCTAAGGAGCTATCTGTAACTAGCAAGACATGTGCTTCGTCAGATAGCATTGTCTTCTTTGAAGACCTTGTTTCCACTCCATATTTTTCCATGACCGTGTCAAATGGCTGATGCACATGAAGAGTAATTGAATGTACTAAAATTGTTGACAAATTTAATGCGTAATAAAAAAATGATGGCATTGCATGATTCACATATATGGTAAAGAAACTAAACAGATGGCATTCACACAAAGCATGTCTAAACTAAGCAGATGGCATATTTGATGTATAAAGTAAGCAATGCAAAGCACCATATGCATGATATTACCAACATCAGCATGCCAAGTTAGAGCGAAGACCTCAGCGGGTAAATAGGAGTGGTCTTCTCCTTTTGAATCCCCCTCAGAATAGTTATCTTCCTCCTGATTACAATCCGAAATGGGTGGAGGGGGGCTGCCTTTGCGCCCACCATGGAGCGACGTCTGCATGAAATTTTATTGCCATGCAAGGCTTGTCTCTTTTGCTCTATATGTTCAGTTCTATTGTGTATAATAACTAATATGCATAGGAATAAAACATAGTGAGATTATGTAAGTGCATGGACAAATCCAGAGTGATGGTAGCAAACTGTGGATAGACCCAAAACCAATGATAGTAGGCAGATAATAGCTTTAGTTAAAAAAATACAGATAATGACTCCTT
Source organism: Triticum dicoccoides (assembly GCF_002162155.2). Lineage (NCBI taxonomy): Eukaryota > Viridiplantae > Streptophyta > Magnoliopsida > Poales > Poaceae > Triticum > Triticum dicoccoides. The sequence continues at coordinate 424,344,604 of NC_041392.1, read as the reverse complement.
TAATGTTTGTTTGCACCCGACATGAAACTCATAGTAGGCACCCAAGATTAACCAGATAGTAGACAGATAGTATTGATTGCTGCCCCAATATGTACCCCACAAAAATTTAAAAACTCAAGTTTCAACATTAGTTTGGACCTGATTCGGAGTCTAATAGGTGAAAAGGACAATAAAGTAGCATGTAATCATATTAAGCGATGCATAACGTAAGCAGACACGGAAGAGTGCGACCTCTCTTGCGGACCCGTGTAGTCCTCAAGGTCATCTGCTTAGTTGATGATGGTAATGCAGTTGTCGTGGCTGGCGGCGGCGTGGAAGAAGATCTGAGGTGGTGAAAGACAGTCTGGAGAACGAATCCCTGCTATGGTGAACCCTTCCATCGTTGGAGTAGCTGAGCTGGGGGGGGGGGACACTGCGCAACAGAAGTGGGACAAATCACACAAGGTTTTCTTTGACACATATCTGTAACAAAAATAATTGTGTAAGGGCTTGTTTGAATTTGAGGATTCTAACAATGTAGGGATAGGAAATACCCAGGAATAGGATAGGAATGCACGTGCAAAACACAGAATTTAAAAACACATGATTTCTGCCAATCTAGGTGTTTGGTTCACAAGAATTGGAAGATCACGGGATGCAAAGAAGCATTGTGAGATTAAGTCAAACCACAAGGAAATGTACAGTTATAATGCTATTATGCTACTATCTCTTTGTATTATGCTTCATGAATAGGAATTTGAAAAGGAGGACAAGTGGATATTAAAATTCCTATGGTTTTTCTTTCAAGGAGCACTAAAGGGACACATCCTAGAGTTTTCATTTGCTCCATTCCTTTGAACCAAATGCATGAATAGTATTACCATAGAAAACTTTCCAATTCCTATGTTTTTCCTTCACTTTTCCTTTCAAGCACTGGCGATTCTAGTAGGCATGCTTGAGCAGGTAAAAGCCTATACTCGGAAAATGTTTTTGTGCTACTTCTACTACTTTGGACCCACGCCACTACCCTACTAGCTCAACTCCCAGGCCCATCTACAAATGCACAGCTCAAATGCACAGACATAAATAATGATGGCGTTCAAGAGAGTCCATCACGGATAGCTAAGTTGCCTGGTACCTCACTGCTTGTCATATAGTTGGAGAAACTAATCGTATTTCATGTTACTACGTGTGCTCAGTGGACAATATATATAACATGTAGAGTAAAAAAGAGATGTAACAAGTGTACAATCTCTTTGGAGAAGCCATGTCGATCTCACCATGATTAGGTTGGTCAGTGAGGATGCTCCGGCAGATTTGGCTGTCGGAGGAGGGGAAGAAGATCTTAGGCGTCTGGAGATGGAGCCTGGGGTATTGCTCCGCTGTGATGGAGGGTTTCATTGTTGGAGCAACTCCGGTGAGTTGTACGACGGCGAGGCTGAAGAAGGACAAGAGAGACAACGTTAACCTGAGTGGAATTCTAATAGCATCTCCAATAGATGATGTAAAATACATAACCACAAAGTTCTAGATGTAAAATACATGAGCTGCTCATCTGTGAACTTAAATGTCGAAACTGAATTTTACTGTCAAAACTGAATTTTGCTGTCGAAACTGAATTTTACTGTCGAAATTGAACGCACTAGTAGGAGAAAAGCAGTAGTAGAAGTAGCAGCCTGGAGCAGCAGCGCATGCGAGAGCCGAGGCAGCTGGTCGTGTAGCAGCATCTCGGGTAGCAGCTAGAGGGGCTCGAGCGAGAGTAGTATCTGCTGCTCGTGCAGCAGCAGCGTACGACTGACTTTTTCATCTTTGGTCAGTCGATTTTCCAGCCATTGGATACGAAATCAAGGGCCTGCAGTTCATCTTCAACCTTCACCCCCTGAGCTACCAGCCACCACAGGCCAAACCGCCAGCCTCCGTTGCCCGCGGCCGGCGGCGCTTCGGCGCCGCCCCGCCTGCCCCGAAACTAGTCCCCACCGCCGCCGCCCCGGCCATCCCTCTAGGCCCCCTCGCACCGAGCTTTTTCTCTGGCAATCCCCATGCCACAACCCCACCACCATCGGCGAGCACCGCCCCACCCTGACCCCTAAGATAGATAGTGGGGTACCTCTCTGGCGAGCCCCCCTCCCTGTTGTGGCTAGTTCTTCCTTAACTCCGGCGAGCCACCCCACCCCCTGAAAATCTACTAACCCAAAAGTTGATTTAGTTCACCGAAGTGTAGCTAAATCGGAGAAGCAGCGCAAGCAAGAGTAGGAGCGCAAGCAAGAGCGAGAGCAGCAGCGTGAGCAACAGATAGAGTAGACCAGGTAGGGGACCGGGAGCAAGAGCAAAGCAGCAGCGCGAGCGATAGCCAAACAGCAGCAGGTCCTACTGATGTGGAAGTCGCCACCGAGGGTGCGACGTCATGGAGGAAGTGGCTGGTGACGCCGCCGTGGATGGAGCTGTGCCATGTCGGCTCGGGACCGAGCGCCTACAGCATCGTGAGATCAAATCAAGAAGAAATTGCAGCGATTAGTGTAGAACCTCTTTGGTGGCGCCGATTAGGCCTCAGCTTCGTCCGAGGAAATGGTGATGATGCTGCTCTCCCGATGGTGCAGGTGAAGACGGGGGTGTGGGAATGGAGGTGGCACGAAAGATGAGGGGAATGTTAGGGCAGCTCCTTGGAGGTGGAGGACATGGTGGCTGAACCGGCGGGACAATGAGGTCGATGATGGATCCTCATCCGGTGTGGTGGATGAGGGACATCGAGGTGTTGCTGTGGACGACATCGTTGGGGAAGAGGCTCCGGCTGGGTGGCGGACGGAGGAGAGTGTGGGGCTTCACAGGTTTTCCCGGCCTTGGTGTATGAATGGGTGGGCGGATGGGATGGGAGAGGGGAACCATGGCTTAGGGATGCGCTTGTCTGAAATGTAGGGTAAGTTACAAAAGTACCCCCACCGATTTGAGCCAGGAGGTTCTTTCGGTTCAGGGGTATCATGAGCATTTCGTGTGTCGGGATTTCGCAGGAGGTGGGAGTTTTCGCGCACGATGTAATTTTGGGATAGCAAGGTGCGGGTTGAGATGGAGGGAGTTTTTAGAGCACAACGAGACAAAGATCTTAAATATTTCGAGGTAACAAGGCACGGGTTGAAGAGGTGAGAGTTTCACATCACGATAGACTGAGAGGCTAGCTTGAAATTTCGGCATAACAAGGCGCGGCTTGAAATTTCGAGAGAAGAAGCTTAACGTGTACAAAAAAAGATATTCGCAGCTCATCACTAGAGAGAGCCACGAACCGTTTTACTATATTACGAGAAATGCATTCAAATATAACAAAACAAAACTAAAAAATTGGGTCAACAAACATAACGTGTACAGTACCAAATCAATTTGCACTTCCGTCAACAATAAAAAAACAATTGGTGTTGTCTAGCATATGGACTAAATTTGAGTACATTTTCCCTGTTTGAATGGGATTGTACTCTGGTTAGTTATACAACCATCTAAATATTATCTTCACAACACATGACGTGAATATAGGAGTAGTAAATTCCTATATAAATACGAACTACATGTACATACTATCTCAATTCAAACATATGTATCCATTTTACTGAATTCAAATCATAGTACATGTATGCTCTAGCTAGATGTTTGGAATCTAAACCATGTATGATACTACGTACAGTGTGTTTAACACGCACAACACACATAAACACCATTTAGACTAGTAAGGTACACGTGCATTACATGCATGAGATTTGGCAACCAAATTATGAATAAATACCACATTATAGCATGTAAGCTTTGAGTCATATATGCATGATGTAGATGTTCGTTTAATTCTTATAGTTCATCTCATTCAAAATCATTTAGTTTTTATAAAAAATCTAATCTATTTTAAGATTCATGGAATTGTGTGTTGTAAAGCATAAAGTAAAAACAAGTAATGGCAATTCATATAGAAAAACATTTGGGCAATTATGATGCGGAAGATTCTAGAACAAAGAAGAAGTGCTTGTGTTTTGAGCTTTGTGCATTATGCTTAAGTTCAACCATTGAGTCTTCTAGATTGTACATGTGGAAAAATCTGGTGGAATGTAGATGATATCCAACGGCCAGTAGTGCTCTAATTTGCCATCTCTGCACCGTCGGATTGGCTTCATCCAACGACCATCTTTCAAAGTTAAAGTTATTCACACACTATATAAAAAATATAATATAGTATAGGGCTATAGATATAGACATGTGATGTGAAAGCCACCCATCATCTCCAATTAGAATAGTGTGTCCATGCATGGATGCAATGTGGCCAAACGATGTCTGCCATTGGTATCTCAAATTCAAATCAGTCTGACCTTGTTCAATGTGTATACATTATAGCATGCTCATTTCCAAACCACACCGTGCATATCTTAGATATATTCATGCAAGCACAGGTTTCAAACATCATGATCTCTTATTCAAATATTTGAATTCAACTTTACATTGATTATGACCTCACCTAGTCTTATACACCCACACGGTCGTCTTCTATTTGTCGTCTTCTATTTATAATTGTACCACTAACTTTCTCTCGTGCATGCATACACACATGCTAGCACTCGACATTATCCATCGCACACATGCAATCTTTTTCTTCAGGTCGGTCTCCCATGCATGCACACACACACCTCCACCTCTTCATCATATCGGGCATTCTTTATCTCTCACGTGCATGCGCAACGATCAATGTTCCTCTATGTGTGTGTATATATAGCTAGATCTTTCCTAGTTTTCCACACAAACCGATCAATCTATATATCTTGTGAGGTCTCACCCTCTTTCCCACTCACACATCCATCAATCTATACCTCTCTATATAGGATTACGTAGCTAATACACCCACATTAATTATATATCCAACGTCCCCCTCTCATCATACATGCCTGCCGCTTCATCTCTAAGACGCGCACAAAGTGGCGAAGATAGGGGGCAGCAAGGGCCCTGCCCCTCCCGCCTAACATCACTATATATTGAGGCTAATATGAATGTTATTAGTAGATCAATTGCTGGTAAAATGGTTTAAGTTGATGAATTGGCCATCCTCGTAAAGTATTAGCAATGCTTGCCCCCCTAGCTCATTTATTTTTCATGGCTCCACCACTGCACGCAGCAGCGCACGTTCTCGCCCCCTCTCTTTAAATACCAATCTCGCACTTGTGCACTCCTTCATAGTCCCCCTCCACTTCGCCCCTCGCACCATCTTCTAGCCCCCACCAGATTTTGCCACATGTACAATCTAGAAGACTCCATGATTGAACTTAAGCATAATGAACAAACCTCAAAACACAAGTGCTTCTCCTTTGTTCTAGAATCTTCCGTATCATAACTGCCCAAACTTTTTTTCTAGTGGAATTGTCATTATTTGTTTTTTACTTTATGTTTTACAACGCACAATTCCATGAATCATAAAATAGATTAACTTTTTTATAAAAACTAATTGATTTTGAATGAGATGAACTATAAGAATTAAACGAACGTCTACATCATGCATATATGACTCAAAGCTCACATGCTATAGTGTGGTATTTATTCATAATTTGGTTGCCAAATCTGATGCATGCAATGCATGTGTACCTTACTAGTACTTCCAGTATGTGCAAAACACTTAGAATTCCAATGGCATGCTACAGAGTGTCTCTCTTTCAGTTCGTGAAGCCACGTGGCACATGTGGAGGCGTTGTCGCAACCTCCTTGTGTGGATTGATCACAGTGACATGCTGCTGGTTCTAGAAGAATGTACTCGTCCTCTCTCACGCACAATGGCAGTACATGCATGAAGCGAAGATGTGCACGCACACACTCATTCCATCACACGCACATGCGGGTACACGGTGGGATGCATTTTTGTACGAAGATCCACCCCATGTGATAATTTGATGCGTGTAAAGTCCTTCACTTCATTGATGGTCAATTAATACAGCCCCTGCAAATTGAGTGGACGTGAGGGAGGAAGTAGTTGAGAAAGACATTACTACTCCACTGCGTGCATGCGAGTAGTTAAATCCTGGGTTGCTACTTCCATTGGTCTCCTTCATATTTTGTGCCAATTTTTGACCATGTTTTTAAGTAACATAATATTTATGCATGTCATAAAAAGTGGCACAAAAAAGGGGCCAATAAACCCGGACGCAAGCAGGATGATCAATTTTTTCCAGGGCTACTGTTGGTGGCCTTTGTATTTAAATATGGACGGAGTCAAGTAGTTCTTTATCTTAGCCTCGTAGGGCTCACCCAGCGCCTAGGATCGCCTTCCCACCTCGCCCACCGGATCCCGCCATGGAGGATCCCGCCATGGATAATCCGTCGGATCCCAGGATCCCGTGGGCTGCCCTCTCGCTGCGGCTCGCAACAGTGACGCCTTTGAGCAGAACCCACATGTGTTTTAGAGGGGATCCATTGCTCTGGAATCACAGATCGGTGGCGCCAAAGGACATGCTAGGGCTGCATTGCAGGTGGTGGGCAGCAAGGGAAAATTCAATCGAGGAAGCGTCGCATTGATTGGAGAGAAGTTCAAAGGAGTTGCGCTTGGCGCAGCACAAGGCAGAGGCGCAAGTCGATCTCACGGGAGAGATGTCGAGGGATGTCAGCATATGGCAGCATCGCATTGATTTCGAGCTAGGGCTAATGGCAGAGATCATATTCACGGAGTCAACTACGGAGGAAAGAACGTGCATGCCTGCGGAGTGGCATGAGCAGCCGGTGCAACTGTTCAAATGGGCGGTAGGAGAAGCCAAATCGCAGGACCAGCTGCGGCGGCGCTGCTGGGCATCCATCGTAGGCGAGGTGAGCTTCCCTCCTTCCCCGCCGGCGATGCAGTGACCTACTCGGTTGCTACTGCAGTGAACTTGCGGTGCCATGGAGGTTTGCAACCGTGACAATCACTTCATCTATATGTATTGTATTCCTGTGAAAATACTTGGTCGTTTGGAAAAAGATGGTAATTGATTTAGCACTAGTTTTTGAATGATTGGTCGTGACAATCACCTGAAGCCACAACCATAAGTCTCCATCGCGTAATACTTACGGTCGGTCGCACCAATAGACGGTCGGTCGGACCCGTGACATGCATCGGCTTGGTCTGACATGTACGACTAGTTACATCACTGACTTGTGCGATCGTATTTGAGCAGTAGTACTTGAAATTTGTGTTACAGGAAACTCATCGGGAGTCGTTTCAGGCCTCGAAACTAGAACCATCAATTAATCTTTAGCTTGTTCCCATCACATTCCAAAGTGTATAGTATAATTAAGTGCAAACCTACTCACACCTAGTACGTATCAAATCTGAACATATTCCCACTATGCAGGTTTTAGTACTAGTGCTAGTACTAGGTTATAAAAAGGGGAACTAGTACCTAGCCGAAAATCACTCTACATCTTCCTCCTCATAAGTCTTTCTTGTCCGTCCATCCTTGCCATGGCCGGTGTGTAGAGCTCTATGTCGAGAACTACTCGTAACCAGGGAGCGGCAACCAAGGCTGCGGGAAAAAAAGAAAGGGCTCGCCGCCTCGCAAAGACCTCGAAAGATCTCTCACGGGCAGGCGAGGGCTCCCAGGAGTGCCCTAACCACGGAGGCGAGTGCTCCCAGGAGCGCCCTAGCCGCGGAGGCAAACATGCCGAGCTGGCGGCGCTGGAGTCATTATCTCTCGATGACATGCCCGGTCAGCTCAATAAGCAGGAGGAGTTCATCAATGGCTTGGTGGAGCTGCTTGCTACCTCTTGAGCACTGCGTTGGATTTCCCCAAAGAGGAAATGATGATGCACCAAAGTAGCGTAAGTATTTCCCTCAGTTTTTGAGAACCAAGGTATCAATCCAGTAGGAGGTTGCGCGCGCATCCCTAGTACCTGCACAAAACAAATAACTCCTCGCAACCAACGCGATAAGGGGTTGTCAATCCCTTCATGGTCACTTACGAGAGTGAGATCTAATATATATGATCAGATAATATTTTTGGTATTTTATGATAAAGATGCAAAGTAAAATAAAAGCAAAGTAAATAACTAAGTATTGGAAGATTAATATGATGAAGATAGACCCGGGGGCCATAGATTTCACTAGTGGCTTCTCTCAAGAGCATAAGTATTTCATGGTGGGTGAACAAATTACTATTGAGCAATTGACAGAATTGAGCTTAGTTATGAGAATATCTAGGTATGATCATGTATATAGGCATCACGTCCGAGACAAGTAGACCGACTACTTCCTGCATCTACTACTATTACTCCACTCATTGACCGCTATCGAGCATGCATCTAGAGTATTAAATTCAAGATAACAGAGTAATGCCTTAAGCAAGATGACATGATGTAGAGGGATAAATTCATGCAATATGATAAAAAAAACCTATCTTGTTATCCTCGGTGGCAACAATACAATACGTGCCTTGCTGCCCCTACTGTCACTGGGAAAGGACACCGCAAGATTGAACCCAAAGCTAAGCACTTATCCCATTGCAAGCAATATCAATCTAGTAGGCCAAACCAAACTAATAATTCAAAGAGACTTGCAAAGATAACCAATCATACATAAAAGAATTCAGAGAACATTCAAATATTGTTCATAGATAATCTTGATCATAAACCCACAATTCATCGGTCTCAACAAACACACCGCAAAAAGAAGATTAAATCGAATAGATCTCCACAAGAGAGGGGGAGAACATTGTATTGAGATCCAAAAAGAGAGAAGAAGCCATCTAGCTAATAACTATGGACCCGATGGTCTGAGGTAAACTACTCACACTTCATCGGAGAGGCTATGGTGTTGATGTAGAAGCCCTCCGTGATGGATACCCCCTCCGACGGAGCTCCGGAATAGGCCCCAAGATGGGATCTCATGGATACAGAAAGTTGCAGCGGTGGAATTAGGGTTTTGGCTCCATATCTGATCGTTTGGGGGTACGTAGGTATATATAGGAGGAAGGAGTACGTCGGTGGAGCAACAGGGGGTCCACGAGGGTGGACGGCGCACCCCCCTACCTCGTGGCCTCCTCCTTTGTTTCTTGACGTAGGGTCCAAGTCTCTTGGATCATGTTCGGCGAGAAAATCACGTTCCCGAAGGTTTCATTCCGTTTGGACTCCGTTTGATATTCCTTTTCTTCGAAACCCTAAAATAGGCAAAAAACAGCAATTCCGGGATGGGCCTCCGGTTAATAGGTTAGTCCCAAAAATAATATAAAAGTGGATAATAAAGCCCAATAATGCCCAAAACAGTAGATAATATAGCATGGAGCAAACAAAAATTATAGATACTACTGAAGGAGAGCCTCGACGACATGCCGGCTGAGCTCAGTGAGCAGGGGGGTTGACCGCTGGCTTGGTGATGCTGCTGAAGATGAGCATTGCCTCGGATAAGAAGGCGACCGGTGAAATCTTGCAACTTCAGGAGGACAAGGCGAAGCTCTGCCATGAGCTCGACGTGCTGAAGGAGGGGTACGCTGTCTGGAAGAAACTGCATGAGAAGAGTTGTTCCTCGATGAAGATGCTGCAGGCCCTCATCATGGAACAGAAGGAGGAGTTGGCGAAGCTCCACATCAATCACCCTGCTGATGTCAAGGTACGTAATGCGGTCGTGGAACAGATGATGAAGGTTCACATCGAGAAATCCTGCGTCATGGACAGAATGAAGAAGATGGCGGAGGAGATGTGCAAGGAGATGGAAGGCGTGGAGGCGATGAAGATGCAGTTACGACTCCGCGACCAGCAACCCTTCATGTAGTAGAGAGGAGCACCCTAGACTTGTGTGTGCATCTTCCTTCTTTTTTGCGGGTGATAATATTCGTTCTTCTTTTGCTACTGTGTTTCTTCTTTTGCTTCGGGTGTTTTGCCGCACGTGTCACATTCTCTGCAAGGCATGAATAGAACAATGCTAATGATGAGCGGTGCCGTGGGATCGATGAATAGAAAATTAGATCATTTTATCGTCATATGGAACTAGGCTGCCATGTTTCGTGCTCCTCCGTCATACTAGTACTCCAGTGGAAAACTTGAGTATACCGCACGGTTCTTTGCTCCTCCTCAGGTTGTTGGCAACATTTATATGAGCAGTCAAATCACAAGGTCCTGCCTTCCAGCAGTAATGAGCCGTCAAATCACAAATGCCCTCGCCTCTCGTGAAACCGACCAAGCGAGGCTGCCCCGCCCTCTAGCCTTTTAAAAAAATGTATACTTTTGTACAGTAGTAGTATCGATGGATTGCGCCATGGAGCAAAACTAACAAGATGCAATTAAAGAAAAAAGGTGGTACATATAGAGAGCGCTCGTCGCCAAATTATGCATATAGTACTATTTAAAAAGGTAGTACGTGCTTAAATGGGGTGCTACGTTCTATTAAAGAAATTAGCATACCTATTTAATTCTTGGATTCTTATTATTTATGCCACTACTTGTGTATCACTACTCAGTTTTGCCATTAGAAGTTACAACTACTCAAAAATGCCATCGATCCGTGAGATGCTTTCTCAAAAATGCAATTAGACATCTCAAAAATGCCATCGTTCCATTAGATGTTTGCTCAAAAATGTCATTAGACATTGTTATTTTCACGTCAAAACCATTGACCATGTTATATGACAAAAATAAGCAGATTCTCACAATGATAAGTGTGGCCCCGCTTGTTAGGAGTAACCAAGCGAATAATTTTACAGGAAAATAAGAATGCTATTGGGATCAAGTAGGCCCCACACTTTATTGTATTGTAGTGAGGTAGAGGGAGAGCTAGCATGTTGGTCCATAGGTATTTATGCCATTATAACATGGCAAAAGAGATTTGAGTCACAATAATGGTGTCCAGCACAACACACCCCTCAAATAAAACTAAGCACCCTGAAATTCCTTGACAACTAAACTGCTGGCTATATGATGTTGGGCATACATATTCTATGTATATAATGTAAAGAAATGAGTAGTAGTACTACCAACTACAAGATCAACTATAAGAAATAGTAGTATGTACATACTGAAGAGTTAAAGTAACGGGAAGCAACATAACATAGTTCTGCTGGGGGCTCAGCACAACACACCCCTCAAATGAAACTAAGCACCCTAAAATTAAACTAAGCAACTAATCCGGTAGATACTACATTAGAACCACCATGAGAAATCACACTGCCACCTTACTCGGACTCCTCATCCACGTGCTCGACTTCGTCCTTCTCCCTCTTCCTCTTGGCCGATACTTCTTTGCTTGAACCGCACACTTGGCTCTTTCTCTTCATCCAACCCTTGTAGATATTGAAACAAAGGTGGGCATCCACTGCAGCATACTGGATGTTGTCTATATCTAGTACATTCCACTGCCATGCATGACGATGAAACTTGGGCGGAGGTTTCTTCAGTGTGTCGTACGAAGGATGAACCATGGCTCCTGCTAGGGTCAGCATTGAAGGTTGATCACGGGAGGGCACCACCCCATTTTTCTAGATGTCGAAGGGCTCACCTACAACGAGGCCTATCCGACCTAGGACTTTTCTGTCATTCGTAAAGTCTAAAGTAACAAATTTGACTAGGCCGCCAGCGAGGATGTTCTTAAATTCCTTGCACTCAATGTTGGAATGGCATATCTGGTAGACCAAGCACAAGTTATGCACGCAAACCTGGATCACAGTGGACTTCTTCTTCTCTTCCTCCTTTAGATTCTTATCTTTGTCTAGGGCTGTGGTGTACTCAACATCTAGCCCAGCGACCCACTCATCATTTGACTTTTCGAACATGCGTCTAAAGCGAGCAAGGCATCCTTTCACCGTCGCGGAAGAACGGGTGTAGATGATGTCAAACTCATCGTCGGTGATGGTTCTAACCTTGTACTCACCGTCGATCATGGAGATTTGGGACGCCGTTGATTTGGGGGTAGGGTCAGGATTAGTGGAATTGTTGTAATGTGAAAGGACGGGACAACTAGGAGCAAACAACCATAATGTTAAAGGATGTTCGGGGATGAGTAGGAGCGAACTGCTAGTGGTTTTTCGATTGTAAAAATTTTGAGTGGGGCGTGCGAACGGCAGGGTAGTGGCTTGCCTTGGGGGGAGGGGCCCAATTAGATGCCATGTCCACTTGATGCCCAATTAAATGGCTTCATGCATCTGCGTGTTCGCACGTCAAGCGTCTTGAATATTACAAGTGATACGAAGCTTTCCATGCTCCCATGATACGGGCTTCCGAGAGCCCTTGGATCTGAGATCAAACGGTTGCATGGCGTGATTCTAGACCTATGGGTGAATACCCTATCCTAGAGGGTTATTCTGTAAAGTTTCAGCAACTTAGCATGCGACCATTCGATCTCAGATCCAAGGGCTGTCAGCAGCCCGTATCATGGTCACGCCCACCACGTCTATCGCCTCACTCGCGCAGTCGCGCCCTTGGAGATTTCAGATAGTTATAGATGATCATTTTTATTGCCTAATTCGCATGCATGAAACTACTTCCTCCGTCCAGGTGCGTTAGGCTATCTGATGTTGGCATGTCATACAGAGTCATCACTTAGTCACTCACACAACAAGGTTAGCTAGAAGGTTGGCTATAAGAGTATTTTTTTAATTATCTATATCTCTTTCTTCGTAGTATTTATTGCATTTGCTAGGAGTGACCTCTTCCAATGAAATGGTGCTTAGATGAGGTGCTAAGGGCATTAAATGGCTTAGCAACTCAAGTCCCCAATGCATAGGTGCTTAGTTTTTTTGTTGCTAAGCTTGCTTCATTTAATTAGCTATAGACTCAAAATTGTCTTTTCACCTAGGTACGCATGCTTAGCACCATTTCTTCCTGGTGTCACCAAACTAGCCTCTCTCTTCTTAATTAACTTGCCACATCAGACTTTATGCCTATGTGGCAGGCTTAGCACCTGTATGAGCAAGTACAATAGTGGGCTATAAGCCCGCTTACATGGCATTTTTGCATATTTGGAGGAGAGAGGCAAGGAAAAAGTGGAGGAGTGGGCTCTCATGCAAGAGCCAGCCTCTACATGGTGGAGCATTGGGAGAGGCACCTGTATACCATGGAGGTGGTCCGGAATCGGGAGACACACGCCGGTCGTAGAGACGTAGTTAAAATTATAATGGCAAGTCAAATCACGGGGCCCCACCTGTCCAGCAGTAACCTGCTGTCAAATCACACAACCCTACGTTTGCAGCAGCCTACTCCCTCATCTTCTCGTGTCTCTATCGAACCAACTAGGTGGAACTGCCCTGCCTACCACGCGGGAAAAGCGCAGCCCTCGACTTTTAGATAGTATAGTATAATTTTGTATCCATGGATTGCGCCATGGAGGAAAGCCTAAGAAAACAGATGTACACATGTACAGAGTACACAACACGCCCGTCGCGCTCGCCTCGCACCCCAGACGGTCGGTCCGTCTGGCACGCTGCTCTCCGAATGGAAGGCACGTCATATTGCATTTGCACACACATGTGGGACCGCAATTGAGAACCGACCATAGGCACACTCCCCGGCCCCGCAAGTCGGGTGAGTTAATAGAAGAGAGAGATGAGTGATAGTACTAGAGCAATGTTGTACAGCCGTCGGTGCCTGGACGATCCCTGCATGAAATAGAAGATCATTTCGTCCATGCATGTGACCAGACTCCAACAAACACGGATGGATTGGCTATCGTCTACATATCATGCAGGCTCTGTGAAAGCACAAGTGCTCCCTGGGTGGTTTTGGTAATCAATGTCAACATATCTCTTGTTGGACTGATACTTTTATCCAGTATATTTCAGATAAGTTCAATAGTGGGGTGGCATGGACAAGAGGATGTGGAACCCCTTCTAGATGCTAAGGATAGAAGATTGGCAAAAGCTCAAGACTCTACATTTTCATTTTAGTGATCCACGATCACATTGAGTCCATAGGAAAGACAATACTATTAAAAGGGTATGAGGTGTTGCTTAATGGCTTGCTTGCTCAAAGTGCTTAGTGATATGCTCCAAAACCCTCAACCACTTTCTTATATCCACATATGTCCCAAACCAAAAGTCAAACTCGGCCCCACCGATTTAACCTATCCAGCGCCATCGAGTTCACTTAACATAGCCACTGCCAGAAACCCTAGTCAATGTGGTCTCATCGATGGGATCCCGGTCTCACCGAGATGGGCTTGCAAACTCTCTGTTGCTTGTTGCAATTATTTTGGTCCCACCGAGTTTGTCTGACCAACTCTCTGTTTTGCTCATTACCAAAATCGGTCCCACCGAGTTTGTGTAATCAGTCAAACTGAGATGAGGTTTTGCCCTAACCCTAGCACATCAGTCCCACCAAGTTGATCATACCGGTCCCACCGAAATGCCTAACGGTCACATTACAAATTGAATCGGTCTGACCGAGTTTTCTGATTCGGTCCCACCGAGTTTGCTAAATTTTGTGTAACAGTTAGATTTTGTGTGGAGGCTATATATACCCCTCCACCCACTCTTCATTCGTGGAGAGAGCCATCAGAACGTGCCTACACTTCCAGCATTCATTTTCTGAGAGAACCACCTGCTCATGTGTTGAGACCAAGACATTCCATTCCAACCATATGAATCTTGATCTCTAGCCTTCCCCAAGTTTCTTTCCACTCAAATCATCTTTCCACCAAATCCAAATCCATGAGAGAGAGTTGAGTGTTGGGGAGACTATCATTTGAAGCACAAGAGTAAGGAGTTCATCATCAACACACCATCTATTACCTTTTGGAGAGTGGTGTCTCCTAGATTGGTTAGGTGTCACCTAAGAGCCTCCGACAAGATTGTGGAGTTGAACCAAGGAGTTTGTAGAGGCAAGGAGATCAACTAATTCGTGAAGATCTACCATAGTGAGGCAAGTACTTCATGGGTAATGGCCATGGTGGGATAGATAAGGTTGCTTCTTTGTGGACCCTTCGTGGGTGGATCCCTCCATGGACTCGCGCAACCGTTACCCTTCGTGGGTTGAAGTCTCCATCAACATGGATGTATGATAGCACCACCTATCAGAACCACGCCAAAAATCTCCGTGTCTCCAATTCCGTTTCACTACAAAAAATACACATCCGTGACATTTTGGGCCGAACGAATTTTTTTTCTGTCATACATATGACACTTCTATGACGATAATTGTGACAAAACCCGGTATCATCATAGATTTGGTGGGCTCCTACTTCTATGACAAAAAATCATGACATAAAATGGGATTTTCATCCTGGGCGGTCTGGAGATGCAGCTGCATGACTTTCTTTGGGCCGTCCATGACGGAAAAAAACCATGGTAGAAGCGAGGGGGAGGAAAATTTCGGGGAGTTCCCGGTTACGGCGGGAGGTCGGGGGCCGAGCGATGCACGTTTCTCTCGTACACATACGCGCGTGTGTGCGAGGTGTTGGCCCTAACTGAACCCGAGCGAGGCATTGGGACTAAACCCGAGTGATTGCACTGCAGGCTACGCGTTACGGAACCCGAGCGATCGATCGATGGCTGTTAACTAAACCCGATCGAGCGATTCCTTCGCTACTACTGCTAACTAAAGACGATCGATTGGATGAATAGTGAGCATTGCAGGGGGGTGGGGGGGGGATGGATGAACAGTGAGCGGTGGCGTTGCCTCTGGATGAACAGGACCCCGTGGTGTGGAGGGTTGGATGAACGGTAGACGGTGGAGGGGTGCCCGTGGAGGGGTGGTTGAATAGGCCCCCGTGGTGTGGAGGGTTGGATGAACAGTAGATGATGGAGGGGTGCCCGTGGAGGGGTGGTTGAACAGTAGTCGGTGGAGTAGCGCGCGGTGGAGGATGGATGAACAGGAGCCCGTGGAGGCTGGAGGAGGTTGACGGTGGAGATGAACAGTATCCCGTGGAGTCCCGTTTTGCGGTACGCCACACCACTCCCGATCAACAGGACCCCCGTTTCGACCGTAGCGCTCCAACACAAGTCCGTTTCCTCCGTTTTGCGGTACGCCACACCCCTCCCGATCAATAGGACCCCCGTTTCGACCGTAGGAGGTCCGTTTCCTCCATTTTGTGGTATGCCAGACCCCTCCCGATCAACAGGATCCCGTTTCAAACGTGGCCGGTCGAACACAAGGCCGTTTCCTCCATTTTGCATTACGCCAGGCCTCGTTCCCATCACCTATTCCGTCCAAGACCTCTCGATGAACACGACCATACACGCGTTCCATTGCCTCCCGATGAACACGACGCATTTCGTTGCCTCCCCGTGAACATGATGCATTCTGTTGCCTCCCCATGAACACGACACATTCCGTTGCCTCCCCGTGAACACAACGACGATGTTGTTTCTCCCATTCGACCCAGCGTACACGAGCCCTGGCCGTACGTATGCGCGAGTAGGCGTTCGAGACCCTGCCCATATGTACGTAAGTGGTCGTATTTTCTTTCTTGCACCCTGGCCGCTGTACGTATGTGTACATGCTACGTGCGCGCCTCTACTACGACACGTACACGCCTCTACTACGACACGTTCGCGCCTCTACATCGACCAGTATATATGTACATACACGTTCGCGACCAGAATGACAATGTTACGTATGCTTCGACCAGGTGGGTCCTGACTGTCAGGCACTTCCTTGCCTGCGAAGATGTAGCTGATGGGTCCCAGCAGTCAGGGGGGCGAATCATTTTGTTTTTGTTTTTTTTGCCCGGACGCACTTCCTTGCGTGCGAAGGTGTAGCTGCTGGGTCCCAGCAGTCAGGGGGAATCATTTTTTTGGCCCGGACGCACTTCCTTGCGTGCGAAGATGTAGCTGGTGGGTCCCAATAGTTAGGGGGGCGAATCATTTTTTTTCGGACGACTTCCTTGCATGCGAAGATGTAGCTGGTGGGTCCCAGTAGTCAGGGGGAAACGTTTTTTTCATGAAATACGGTGGCCCGTCCGGTGGGTCCCCACTGTCAGCTGGAGGAATAATTATTTTGCACGTAATAAGGAGGCACTTCCTTGCTGCGACCATGGACCCAGCTGTCAGCCTCTCCACGTACAGTCCACGTCCGATGGAAGCCATTCCTTGACCACGTTGACCATGTCGCGCCGAGAGCACCAGGGCGGTGAACGACAGCGAGGCCTAGGAAGGGGACGACGCGGAGCCGGGGAAGACGCGGCAGTGGATGCCCACACGTAGAGGAGTATGAGGGTTCACTCGTTCGGCTGCGGTGTGAGGCTGTCGTCGCCGTAGAATAACAGGGGGTGTGGGTGCATAGAGGGATGGCCTAGCCAGCGGTTGGAGTAGTAGGGGGCGGTGAGGCCTCTGCGTCATCACAGCCGGCCACGGGCTGCAGGAGCAGGCGGCACGACTGGCGCTGCTTTGGGCGGCTGGAGCAAGAAGACCAGAGGTTGAAGAAGCACTACGGCCATTGGATGGACATCGTACGGTCACTGGAGCTAGAATCGTTCATATATTGACTAAAGTTGACAAAGGCCTCCGTCCCATTCAACTTAGTAGGCCCACAAGTCAGCCTCCCACCAAGGTGGGTCCCAGCTAGCAGGGGGTATTCTTTTTTTTGTGCGTAATAAGGAGGCACTTCCGGTGGGTCCGAGCTGACAGCGGGGGGAATGTTTTTTTCGCGAAATACGGTGGCCCATCCTGTGGGTCAGCGGTCAGGGGGAAACGTTTTTTTTCACGAAATACTGGTGGCGCGTCTGGTGGGTCCCTACTGTAGTGGAGGAATAATTATTTTCCGTGTAATAAGGAGGCACTTCCTTGTGGCTGCCGTGGACCCAGCTGTCAGCATCTCCATGTACAGTACTCTTCCGATGGATGTCGGTTGTTGACCACATTGACCACGCCGCGCCGAGAGCACCACGGCGATGGACGACGGCGAGGCCTAGGAACGGGACGACGCAGAGCCAGGGAAGACGCGGAAGTGGAAGCGCGCGCGGAGAGGAGTACGAGAGTTCACCGGTTCGGCTATGGTGTGAGGCCGCCGTCGCCGGAGAATAACAGGGGGTGTGGGTGAGTAGAGGGATGCCCTGGCCAGCGGTGGGAGTAGTAGGGGGCGCTGAGGCCTGCGCGACAGCACAGCCAGCCACAGGAGGCTGGAGTAGGCGGTCCCGCCGGTGCTGCTTTGGCGGCTGGAGCAAGAAGATCAGAGATTGAAGAAACACGACGGCCGTTGGATTGACATCCAACGGTTACGTCTGCTAGAATCGTTTGTTGACGTATATAATAACTAAAAAAATCTTGCATACGCGTCAACTAAATAGGCCCACAAGTCAGACCACTCCCTCTTTTTTTTAATAATTTATATATAGCTCATGGCAACTTGTTATGCAATTTATTGCAGTCGTTTTTTTGGTTGGCCAGGGCCAATTTTGCATATTTCTGTGGGTTCCAAACTATTTTTAATACCCAAATGTTTAGGCAGATTTAAAGTACTTTGAAGATATATTTAAATTAGGTTAATGCCTAGTGAAATAGGAATCTAAAAATGTGAAAAAATTCAGAAATTATAAAGTAATTGCCAATTTGTCATCTGTTTTTATATTTACAACCCATTTCCTATTACTTTCAAGATTTGCGGGCGTCTTGAAAGAGTTGCAGCCCATCAGGGTGTAGAAAAATAAGTAGGCCTGGATTGGGTATTCTTCAGAAAAAATAAACTGGGCTCATTTTCACAAAGAAAAAATAGCTGGGCTGGTCACATGGTGAACATAAAATATAAGCCTGGGCTAGACGGGCCACTACCCAGTTCAAACCCTGCTCCGTCTCAACAATACCAAACAAAGAAAAATACTGCTCAAGTAGCTACGTCCCAGGTGTCAGCCAATCTTGTGTTGTTCTCTTGTCTATTGACTATATACGCTCACAATGTCGTGGGTCCCAGATGTCAGGAAAACACTAGGAGGAAGCATTTTATTTTTCTATACGTTGACCTGGTTGGCTCCTACTGTCATCCTCTCCATGCACTTCTGCCGATTCCTGTTGTTTGTTGACCATGTTGACAACGCGAGAGGTCGGCATCGTGGTGAGCGCACCAAAGCACGCGGAGCACATCGGCGCTAACGATTTAGGAGACTGTGGGGCAGCGATGCGTGCGCTGAGGCGCAGCCAGCCATGGGAGGCGGAAGCAGGCGGCCCCGCTGGTGCTGGTTTGGTTTTGGCGGCTGGAGGAAGACAAGATTGAAGAAACACGACAGACTGTAAAAGCAGCAGGAGTACTTAACAACCTTAACTGAAACCAGCAGGGGCACTTAACAACCAAAGTTGAAAGCAGTATGAGTACTTATACAGGTTCAACCGTACAAAGCACGCCTCGAACAATGCTACTTTGCCTATAGTTAACCAAGGGTGAGGCCGCCATGCCCCAGGACAAGGCCCAGGCGCCACCCCGTGCATCCACAACCTTCTGAAAGCGGCTTCATCTCGCAACGCGGTCAATAAACATGATATTCGCTTTAGAGCCATGGAAAAGCGTGAACATAATCTTCTATCCTATTCTCCAAGATGGATGGGCCTTCATTATTTGAGACCACCCATGAATAAGTATCTTTTCACCTCCAAGGGGAATTGAGTAGGTCGACATAAACATCATGTTGTGACCAATCGCAAGTCTGACCCGGCCATGGTCAGGCATCTGTATAGGAACAATAGAACTCGACAGTTCCTGTTTCAAGATCACAGCTGTAAAACTATGTATAAGCAATAGTTTATGAACAACATATATAACAGAAAACAACTCATACCATAAGTTTCTCGACACAGTTGGACCTGTTCAACGAGTGCAGCAGTGGCACACATATCCCACGTGGCCTTCCACCATTGAAACGCCCCACAAGGACCTCAAGACGATCAATAAAGTGTAGGAACTTGTGGATGTCGATCCAGTCAACTTCAGTGCCATTAGTAACAGTCGAGTTATTACAAAGTAACAAACAAGCAGACTGCTTAACTCTGAAAAAACCTACACATGCCACCAATTATAAGAAAATATTAGTTAGAAGTAGCATCTTCGTGAGAGATTCGTTTCTACTTCTAAAGTTAAATTGTGATTAGTTAGACAGAATAGGTGGATTAAGTAGTAATCGAGGCAACAAGCAAGAACTAGATACAAAACTAACATGGATGAACAATTGGAACAACGTGGGGGTGGAAGATCACAGTGAAGATGAGACCAGGTACTGCTATTTCCATCAACATTCGTGCGCCAACTTTCAGTCTGTAACACTTGAGAAAGTTTATCCAAGTTCGGCCGTAAAAAAGCAGCGATCTTCTTGGTTCATGAACCCAACTCGGAACTTATATCCATGGCTTGTCTTCACTGTGACCATTAAACTAGTGTATTCAGTTATGGCAAGGCCGAGCATCTTGAGTACATGTGTTCTGGCAGAGCAAATAATACACTGCAGGAAAAATAATATGAGAACACAGCATGTTAAAAAAAAACCACCCTCCCGGATAGAGAAGAGGATTCTAGGAGCATACTGTGCGCATTTCAAAATGCTGTGTTAGGATGAGAAGGAACAAGTGTGGCGTCTCGCGAAGGGTGCAGAAACCTGTAGGGTACTCGCACTTTGGGCACTGCAAATGAAACACACTAGATTCAGTAGGAAGAAAAATGCATCAACAGCGGGGGCTGCCATCCTAGCATTACCTACAACCAAGGGACTTGGATTTATTGGGGATGGATGAAGAATTCGTACCTGGTTCTCCATGAGAAAACCCTATGCAATCGCCAAGAGGGAGTTTTCTCTGAACAAGCAGACGAGGGAGAAGGGGATTCAGGCCCAGTGAAATATTGTCGCTTCGTCCATACAGCTTACTGCTAAAGCTGGAAAGGGGGGGTTGTGATTTGATGGCTCATTGGGCATTACTGCAGTGCTACGACCGGGGTGTGTCTACCGTGAAGTTGTCCACTCTAACTTGTGCATATGGCACGTGGACCCCGTTGCCGGTTGCCCCACATATCAGCGAAAGGAAGTAGAAAGACAGGAGTAACTAGTTACACATAAATATATTTTTTGACAGAGAGATACTCCCTCTGTAAACAAATATACAAATCTTTTATATCACAGGCTCACCTTGACAAGAAATATAATGCCTCTGCAATGCACGGGCATTATGGGGGTTTAGCTGAGAATATAATACTTAGATAGGCTCATGGTTCTGGACTTTGGGCCGCAGGCCGACCCTGCGTGTTTGGGGGCCCATGTGTGCTACCTCAGCGCTTTTCATATTGCAAGTGATCGGTACGGCGCTGGTTTTAGATGTTGTCGCAAGGCGAATACACAAAATTGAATAAAGCATGACAGCTGTTGGAATGAAATCGAACGACAGTTCCTAACCAGCAATTAGAGTTGCAATTCTATCAACGATATACCATGCGATAAATAATACTGTCGTACTATTTATACACACAGGACACTTGTTTCACCATGCCAGATTATTACATCAAAATATCTCGGAGGATAGATCAGTTCGGCAGTTGCGTGCTGCTACTGAAGAATTTCAAAGTTGATTTGGACCAGCTCTCCTTGCCGAGAAAGTTCAATTTTGACATCATCCCCTACCTCAAGATATGATTTAGATTTGAACCTTGACCATCCTTTAGCATCAATCATCATGCGACCATCCTTTGTACTTACGGTATATTGAGCAGGTTCATTCACACCAAGGCTGCGCATGGTAATAGAAACTTGGCCGCGGTCGCCCGGATTGTTGAACGACTCCCTCGTTGCTCTAGGAATTCTCTGTTTGCAAACAAGAAGACATACCCAAACAGTTAGATCAACACAGTGAATCATGTGAAACAACATGGAAAGAAAAAAGAACGAAGCACTTGGGCGGCCAATGCTTACCAAGAAGGTGGACATGTCGGTTTTTGTAAGGACTTTGGTATATGAAGTGCGAACTGCAGCCCAGTCTGTTGCCGGTGCAACTGCACGGGCTAGAGCAGATGCAAGTGCAAGTGTTGGTGCAGGTGCCGAAGCCGCTGCTGCTGCCGGAGATGGTGCTCCTTGTAGAGCTGGTGCCGGTGTCGGAGCAGGTGTCGGTGTGAGATGTCTACATGCACCATCACCATCTTGTCAACCTTGGAGAAGCTAACAGAGTGGTCTTTCCACTCATAAACATGATGATGAAGATAGGTCGCATCAGATTTGTTGGGAAGCTTTACAAGAACCACACCCTTCATAATCGAAGGCATAGCCAGGAAATTGTTGTGGTCAAGTACAGCCTCGAGAACACGCCTGACAACAATGCTATAGGAAAACACTAGTTCAGGACACGTGGCGACAAGGACACAACAGCTGGATAGTTCAGCAGTAGTACTCAGCATCAGGTCTTCCAGTTCACACGGCATGACTTTGAGAACTTCATCTCCACCGCGGACCTGGTTCTAATTCAAACAGAAACCATATTTTATTACTACCTCTGTTCAGAAAAAGAAGATGATTTTTGATATTATACTCCATATATGACTACATATACACACAGAAATGAGTGAACAAAGACACTAGAACATGTCTTCAAAGGCATGAGAGTAGAGGGATTACATGCAATATCCATAACACAAGTTACTAAGGCAAATGTACCCTCTTAAAAGGTAGCATTGAGGTTCATAAAGTACTTCCTCCGTCCCAAAATTCTTGTCTTAGATTTGTCTAGATACGGATGTATCAAGTCACATTTTAGTATTAGATACATCCATATCTAGACAAATCTAAGACAATAAATTTGGGACAGAGGGAGTAGTTGAAAGTAATCTATAAGAAATCAGTGTCAACCTCTCGCATGTTTTGGTCAAAATAGGAATTTAGAACCGTCATTTGGCACACTAAAATCACATGCAAGATCACCCAGAAAGTTGTACTACTAGTACTAGTACTGCGTGTTAGATGAAAAAACACGATAAAGATCGAGAAAAAGATCGTCAACAAGAGACATTACCTGGACTTTCTTAATGAGGGATCCCGGAGAGGGGGGCTTGGACAGGGCGATGGCTTTGAGCTTGTCTGCGGTAGTCTCGGCGGGGTGCTTGCGCTTCTTCATACCATCAGCCTCGATGGTTTTGGCCAGAGCCATAGACATCACGGCGGCCGGTGCTCCGGCATCCTTCCAAGAGAGGAAGCTGAGAGAGAAGAGTGAAAGGAGGAACGAGATGAGGGAGAAGCGAAGCGAGTGGGGGTTTTCTTCAAGAGAGGAAGCTGAGAGAGAAGAGTGAAATGATGGTTGCTTCGTCTGTCCAACTTACTGCTGGAAAGGTGGGGGTTTTGTGATTTGACGGCTCATTGGGCATTACTGCGGCGGTTCAATCGGGGTAGTCTACCGTCACTCTACTACGGAGTAATTTAGTGCATGGCTGGTGGACCCAGGTGCTGGCTGTCCCACACGTCGGCGAAAGTGAGTAATTTAGTGCATGGCTGGAGGAGGATCCTCACGGTAGAGCGTGTCCACTATTTTTCTGAAGAAAAAAATGATTACAGCAAGCGTTTCCACTCGTACGACGAAGGAGTGCGAAACACGGCAGCCACTTGAACATACACAGTGCTCCTACTACTTGGCATGTGCAGTGGTTCATACGTCAGTAGTACACAATCTTGTTGCTAGTGTAGTAAGATATGACGATAACAAATGATGTTGTGCGCATGTCAACTACTCCTATATGTAACATAGTACCGCTTTTTCGACTGTCCGGTCGAGAATGAATGGTGAGATCAATGTTAACAGAACTAGGTCCACAGCGCACGGAGAGTATGGTGCTACAGTACTCCATGAAACATGAACCATTTGAAGCACGAATAGTGTTAGGCAGGGTGTATGAAGGGTGCACGGGATGGGAGCAAAAGTTCCCTTCTCGACACACTTTTGGGTGTTTGGCAGAGTGCATGAAGGGTGCATGAATCCACACTAGTAGGTTGACAAAAATACACGAATAGGAAACAACTATATTGAGATGAGAATGCAACCAAACACACCCACACGCTTTGTGCTACAGTGACTGATCTGCACCATCTGAGTTTGATCCAACGGTCATGTTGCGCTGAGACATATGGACATGCCCATGCAGAGGGCGCCTAAACACCACCGAAGTCCCTCTGCTTCTTGAGGCGCACGACGTTGGTGATGTAGGGTGCAACCGCCCGCAGAGCCCGCTCCCGGTCGACGGGAGCCAGTGCCAGGCGCCTCACCTCGGACTCAGTGATCTGCTGCGCCGCCATGGCACCAGGTAGAAGCAATGGGGAGAGGAAGCCAAGGGGCCGAAACGGCTGAAAGGCAATGCAATCTACGGGAAGGCGACGGAGCGAGGAATCTTTTGGTTTTCACGACGGTAAAACACCAGCCGACGACTTCTCACATCAGGGAGCAGTGGGTTTTTACAGGCGGAGTCATCGTGACTAATTGCTGCCGTGCCTGCTCCCGTCAATCAAAAATTTAAAAATCCTGCCGCGCCTGCTCCCGTCAATCAAAAAATTAAAAATCCTGCCGCACCCAAACACCAGAGCAACGCCGCGGTGGATATTTAAATTTACCCGCTGGCAAGTAGATAAAAAAAGGGGTGAAAAACAAATGTGGCGGCGGCCAAGCTAATCGGTCGAACTAGCCCAACTAGCTAGCCACCGTGCTTCACTGATGTACTCGGCGGGCAAGGTGGTCTTTCGTGATTTGACGACTCATTTACTTGCTTCGGTGCTACGACCGAGGAAGACCCAGAAAACACGCGGTAGGGCGTCCCACGTCAAGAAAAATATATGCGTGCACCACCTGGGAGGACCCCGAAACCGCGCGGTACGGTGTGCCACGTCTCGGCACGGAGGAAAAATGTGCGTGTAAAAATATACTGTATCAGACGTAGTACCTATGGTTCGACCTCGGGACCCAGCTAGTCGGTCGAAAACACCCCACTAGCCACACAGCTTCATCATGCAAATGTGGCACGGAGGATAGTTGTGGTTAGCTCCATCTCGACCAGCCACAACGTCTCTTGTTCTAGGCGATTCTTCTATTTTCCAAGCTTTTTTAGTTGTAATAACACCACGGCAAGCTAGGCCGCTCTTCGTGTGTGCCCGTGCAAAGGTTAGACTATGCAGAGAAGAGAGATAGAGATCGCAGACCTAGGACCCACCAGTAAGTGAGACAACGGTCATGCACGTGTTGACGAGGCACTCCCTCTACTCTACTCAACGCAAGTACTGTATAAAATCAAGTTATGGGACAAAGCCAACAACTGTTCGTTTTTTCAGGCTGTCGACTTACGCTTTGTAGTCCAGGTTGCCTGTTCGAATATCGCCTTTCAGATGTTAGTTTTAGGTCCAAATTTGATTAATGACAAGTGGGACCCCCGTGTGTTGTTCCGATATTTCAGTGTAGGATGGTTTTTTTGAACAAACACTTTGCGCGGTTAGACAAGTAACGACACGAGTTACACATTTTTTGCAAGTTTACGAACAAAAATGACAGCGGCATAGAATATCACATCCACCCCGCAGCTTAGATACTATGGTGATACGAGTTTTTACACCGTTGGAAGTGAGATCCAATGGCTTGGGAGTAGTATTTGTAATTATGCACAATTTCCAAACTCTCCAAAGGTTTTTCTTTCAAATAAAACATTCAGGCCTCGTGTGTGCCACTGCATCTTTGATCCAACGGCTCCCCGGTGCTCTTATTAGGTGCTCCCCGTAGCTTAATTACCCGCTACGGTGATATGAGCGTCTAGGTCGTATGATCAGTGATCAGATGGCACATGCGTAGTACTTGTACTTCTTGCGCATTTCCCAAACTCTATCCGCCGTATATTGCAAAAACATACAAACCTCCTACTGTGGGCCGTTAGATCTCAGTGAACTCGTATCACCATATAATCTACGGTGCGGGAGCACCTCATACTCTCCCATGCGAGAAAACATAAGGTGCTATCGCAGCTTGGATGCTACGGTGATACGAGCTTGGAGGTCGTTTGATCTGAGATCCAATGGCATCTGAGCATTCTTTGTGCTTGTAAGCAGTGGCCGAACTCTTTTGGGGCTTTTCTGCAAAAAACCATTCGAACCACCGAGGAGGTGTTGGGTCACAAATCCAACGCCTCCAAAGAGCTTGTATCACCAAAGCATCTAAGGTGTGGCAGCACATGATATTCTTACATACAGGAGAATATGATGTCCTCCTTCGTCTTAGATGCTACGGTGATACGAGCTTCGAGGTCGTTGGATATGGGATCAAAGGGCATCTAAGTAGTTTTTGTACAAATTGTGTGCAATTCACAAACTCATCAAGGTTTCCTGCAAAAATATTAAGACACGTCATGTGAGCTGCTATATCTCAGATCTACAAGCTCCAAGCAACTCATATCGGCATATAGCATCTAAATTATTGGGGCACATGATATTCTCCCGGGGAGGAGGGGTGGGGGTGCACAACCAATCGGTGGTTGGGAGGGTGGGGACAAATATAATCTAAACAACCCTAAACAGAGCTCCACAATTTTATCTAAGGTCGAGGGGTTGACCCCCGACAATCATAGCTCTGCCTAAACACAACATTTGCATGTACTGTAGTACAAAACTTAATATTCATGTTTCAGTTTCATGTTCATTTTAAATATTGAACTCCCTTCGTTCCTAAATATTAGTCTTTTTAGAGGCTTCAAATGGACTGGCACATACAGATATATATAGACATATTTTAGAGTCTAGATTCACTCATTTTGCTCCGTATGTAGTCACTTGTTGAACACTCTAAAAGACTAATATTTAGGAATAGAAGGAGTATTTTTGAATTCGTGTCATACATGCATGGTTTGTAAAAATAGATGCACTATAGTTATTGGATTGTTGTTGTGTACGTGCGTGCGTGTGTGTGTGTGTGGTCATATTCTTGATACATATAAAGTTTTCTCACCTCCATATTGTTCATCTTTTAAATTTGAATTTGCATTGGAAAACTTACTAGGTATACCATGAAATGTGAAATCCACGTTGAGATCACTATATCACAAGCTCACTCTAATTCAACAACTCGTCATAAATCAATTACCACGTTGAGATTAGTATTTGCAAGGAAAATATGGGTATTGTAATACACATAGATTCGTTCGGCAATTTAAAAGGTTCCTTTCGTATTCTTGAATGGTAGGAACCAATGGCGTACCAGCCAGACCTTGGCTCATGTTGATCCTAAAGAAAAATTGGGCTCGTGTCCTTCGGTGACGTGCGTGGTACGCACATTAGGCAACCCCAACCAGTCGAGCCTCAGCGTTTCAAGTCAAAATATCTGGCGGCCAGAATTCCAGCCCTAGGAAATTCCCCTCATGTCCCTGGTCCATAATGAGTACTGATGAACAACGGAGGGATGCTTTAGTAACTATACAATGTTACCTACCATGCCGAGCACGGTTCAATTCCCTCGGTCGCCGCTCGTCAAGGTCACCCGTAAACTGCATTGCCTAGTACTACTACTACTACTACACCAGGATGAGCACAGAATTGAGCCCGTTTGTTCATGCCTAGTACTTGAGTTAATATATCAGGCAATGCACTGGTACGGAGGGATTATCCTTTTACTCTGCATATATAACTTGTCTGAAGTCTAACTAAGCAAAATGTTTGACCATATCCTTTCTTAAGAAATACAACAGGACAGATGTACGGCTTGAAAATTTATTGCATGATGTAGGTTATGATATTGTTTTGAATCCTGGATCTTAAATTCAGAAAATCCAAAAGTGAGCATAAATTCTTGAAACTAAGCATGGTCAAGTGATATGGCACAAATATTACTTCATAAGTTTTTTCTTCAATTTGAGACAAGCTGCTTATGACAAGTTGCACAAATGAAGAGCCAAGGTATTTTGGAACAAAGACCTGTCACGTTAAGGCGAACGCTTTCACTATTGAAACCATGGGCAATTACGTGCCGCCACGAGTCCCCACTTCTCATTGGCAGGTGCCGTCCGAGCAAGCGTGTGAGTCGACGGGAGGCGTGCGAGCAGAACACTATGCCGGCTGTCAGGGAGGCATGCAAGCAGACCGCTGTGCAGGCTCACCGGGAGGCGAGCCTTTGTCCAGGCTCCGCCGCCCACCATCGTCCCAACTACTCCCACTTTTAATGTCGCTGGCGCCGCAGTTTAAAATCAACCCCGCACTACCCGGTATCGCTACAATCCTCTCTCTTCCTCTCCGATTCTCCTGTCGTCTACCTCCAACTAGCCTGACCTAAACATACGCCATGCCACATCACGATGGTCTGCCCTTAGTGTTCCAGTTTCCTGAGGAAGACACCCAGCCGAAGTCTCAAGAACATAAGCCGCTTTGGGACGAGCTTGAACTGGCCTTGCGGGAAGACGCCACGCCTTTCCCTACTCCCATTCCCGCTCCCGTCGCCCTGACTGTGCCAGCGCCCATCCCCGTGGCATTGATGGGCTGGGAGCCGCACATTGTCGCCGAGATTGATCCCACGGGGTTCCACGAGGTCCCCTCCGACTTTCACGCGCCTGTGCACCTGCCAGCGCATGCGCCTGCGCATGCACTGACGCGCACGCCCGTGCCAGTGCCCGTGCACCTGCCAGCGCATGTGCCTGCGCGTGCACTGACATGCGCGCCCGTGCCGGTGCTCGTGCACACAAATGTCTCTGCCGCGCCGTTGACATCGCCTGTCCCCGCGCGGGTGCCAGTGCCCCCCTCGGCGGCATGGATGGCCGTCGTCGACCGCTTCCTTGCACCAACGCCAGTCGCCTCATCCCACAAGTTGACTCGCTGTGAAGTCCAGAACATTTTGGCCTTCCTTGAAGCTAGGCCAACATCCAGGAGTACGCCAACAATGGCGCAAGACACCGCCATCGCCGTCGGTCAGTGGCCCGACGACACACAGAGCATGGCAGAGGAGCCGCTTCCCACCACGAGACGCCCCCGCCGCCGCCGCGTAATCTAAATTTGCCATGAAAAATGTTCGGATTGCCATGATTATAATCCGAACGTTTATCATTTCCGTTTACTTTATATCGATCGTCGTATAATTTAAAGTCGGAGTCAGACTGAACGAAATGTATGGTTTGATCGATTTAATGTTCGGCTGGAGTCGTATCAAATTAAATATAAAACGTCATCAAGCCACATGTATTCCTTGTCATCCAACGACCTAGACTGCTTCAATGTCCTAGTAGTGCTAATCACATGACAACACGCAAATAATATCCTAGTAGTTAATATCTGCATGCACTTAATATACTTGCAAATTAATGTGCATTGCACGTACACACTGACTAGTGCTGCTAGTACGTGAAACTGGTGCCGTGACTTGTGAACGCGTCCAAATATGGTCAACGGCAACATCGCCCGCGAGTTCTTCCTGTTTGCCCATGCATCTAAACGCATAAGGGGAGGAGAGAGAGAGAGAGAGAGAGAGCACACATGGAACCCACTAGTAAGTGAAGGCGAATAGTACTAAAAATAATATTACATGTTATCCATTAATTAGGCTGTGGTAATATAAAAACATTATGTGAACAAAGGGGGTACAACATGATATATTTTATGCATGATCTCTTATAGCCTCATATTTCTTCTCTGATATTTGGGTTTTGTCTGGCCAACTCGATCTATTTATCTTGCAATGGGAAGAGGTGCCCGGTAGTGGGTTCGATCTTACGGTGCTTGATCCCACTGACAGAAAGGGAACCAACACGTATGTATCGTTGCTACTAAGGATAAAAAGACGAGATCTATATCTACCGCCATATAGATAAATGGATCTTGTCTACATCATGTCATCATTCTTATTGCATTAATCCGGTTTTCCATTAACTTAATACACTATATGCATGCTGGATAGCGGTCGATGTGTGGAGTAATAGTAGTAGATGCAGGCAGGAGTCGGTCTACTAATCTTGGACATGATGCCTATGTAATGATTGCCGGTATATCGTCATAATTATTTGAAGTTCTATCAATTGCCCAACAGTAATTTGTTTACCCACCGTTTGCTATTTTTCTCGAGAGAAGCCACTAGTGAAACCTACGGCCCTGAGTCTTAATTCTCATATATTTGCCTTTGCGATCTACTTTTTCCTTGCTTTTATTTTCAGATCTATTAAACCAAAAATACAAAAATACCTTGCAGCAATTTATTTTATTTGCGATCTATTATTTCAATCTATTACAACTTTCTCCCGTCAACACGCAATTTCTGGTGCCGTTACCCGAAAGGGATTGACAACCCCTTTAACACGTCAGTTTGCGAGGTGTTGTTATTTGTGTGTAGGGGTTGTTTACGTTGTGTTGCTTGGTTCTCCTAGTGGTTCGATACCTTGGTTTCATAATTGAGGGAAATACTCTACCATTGTTGTACTACATCATCCCTCCCTCTCCAGGGAAATACCGACATAGTTCTAGCTGCCATCAGTGATTTATATTTTTTCGGTCAACGTAGTATGAATAATTTTTTGTGGCTTGGTTGCATGGCTACGAAAGGTTAGAGAAAAATAAATAGATAATGTGTTTAGAGTGCACTCCACTAAATAGATATACTTTGGATCCATTGGAACGCACGGGCCGGCACATCTAGACCCCTACTAGCAAGATGCCCATGCGTTGCACGGAACATCAAGATGCATTTATATGAGTAGTTTATCTTGTGAGTGAAAAGGATGAACGAGGGAAGGCCTTATTTGCAAATGTGGAGAGGGGTGTGGGTGTCTTTTCACAAAATTGCCATAGTTTCCTTCCTATTCGTCAGATATAAATCGGACGACCTATATTGCAGGATGGCAGGCACACCATCATCACCAACTCTGTTTTTTATAAGAGTAGAGATACTAGCAAGATGCCTATGCATTGCATGGAACATCAAGATGCATTTTTTACAAAACATGTGTTGTGATTGACCCATGCAGGAGTAATCCCATGTGTAAAAGCTAATGATATATCGAGAATTATATTGAAAAAATGGTATCTCAAGAATTTCATAGAAAACATGATATCTCGAGAAAGATGAGAGATAAGGTGAGGAGGAGTGGGGCATGGTGGTGACTGGTGGTCAGACTGGGCGGAGGCATGGGGATGGACGGCGCCGGCAGCGGTGACCAAGCCAGATTGTTCCAGAGACTACCTTTTTTAATTGCTCAGTGATGAGGTTGTGGGAGATAAGGATGAACAAGACAAGACCTTATCTGTAAATGTGGAGAGAGGTGCGTTTTTTTGTGAAATTGTCATAGTTTTCTTTATATTCATCAGATATAGATCGGGCGGTCTATATTACAAGATGGCAGGAGCACCATCATCACCAACTCGGTTTTTTTATAAGAGTAGAGATAGTGTGTGAATAACTTTGAAAGTTGGTCATTGGATCAAGCCAATCTGACGACACAAATATGAAAAATCCGAGCACTACTAGCTGCCATCAAGGAGAATTCCTGGCACCGTTGCCGGGGAGCACCAAGTCAAATAGTCTCCCGGCCATGTGCCATTTCAGGCGCCGTTTTTGGGGAGGATCTTCATCATAACTAGGTTCCTAATCACAAATCTCATCTCCTAGCAATTTACATTATTTTCCATTTACCTCTCGTTTTCCTCTCCCCCACTTCACAAAAATTTACTATTTTATTCGCCTCTCCTTTTCCGTTCACCGTTTTCTTGCCGGATCTATTTTTGAGTGCAATCTTGTTGGGTGGTCATCATAACTCAAGAGAACACCAAGTTATGTGATTTCTCAAATACCAACAACAATGATTTTATTGGCACTCCGCTTGGTCCTCCCGCCACTAGTGCGGAGACTTGTGATATTAATTCTGCTTTGCTGAATCTTGTTATGCAAGACCAATTTTCCGGTACTCCTAATGAGGATGTCGCGTCCCATCTTAATACCTTCGCGGAATTATGCGATATGCAAAAGAAAAAAAGATGTGGACAATGATGTGGTCAAGATGAAACTATTTCCATTCTCTTTGCGTGATTCTGAAAATTTTGGTTCTCTTCTTTGCCTCGCAATAGTATCGATTCTTGGAATAAGTGCAAAGATGCTTTTATCACTAAGTATTTTCCTCCCACAAAAATTATTTCCTTTAGAACCCAGATCATGAATTTCAAGCAACTTGAACATGAGCATGTTGCGCAATCTTGGGAAAATGATGCTAAGGAATTGCCCAACTCATGCGTTAAATCTTTGGGTGACCATACAAAATTTTTATGCGGGATTGAATTTTGCTTCTCGTAATCTTTTAGATTTCACCGCGCGTGGTACTTTTATGGAAATTAATTTGGGTGAAGCCACCAAATTGCTTGATAATATTATGGCAAATTATTCTCAATGGCATACCAAAAGAGCTCCTACTAGTAAAAAAGTTAATTCGGTTGAAGAAAATTCTTCTTTGAGTGATAAAGTTGATGCTCTTATGAAATTGGTTGCTAGTAAAATTGCTCCTATTGATTTTAATTATATGCCTTTGTCTACTTTTATTGAGCAAAATAGTGATGCCATTGATGTGAATTTTATCTCTAGAAATAATTTCAATGACAATGCTTATATAGGTAATTTTAATCCTAGGCCTTTTCCTAGTAATTCCTCTAAAAATTATGGTAATTCCTATGGAAATCAACCTTATAATAATAATTGGACCACCTCTGATCTTGAGAATAATATTAAGGAATTTATCAATACACAAAAAGTTTTCAACAGTTCCATAGAAGAAAAGTTGAACAAAATTGATGATTTGTCTAGAAGTGTTGATAGAATTGCTCATGATGTGGAAAATCTCAAGATGAAAATTTTTGTGCCTAAAGTAGATGAATCAATTAAAGCTCTTTATGTTTCTATGGATGAAAGTAAGAAAAGAACTTCTATGCTTAGAGCTAAAAGAGAATTTTTGGAAAAAGATTTTTCTAGTGATTATTCTTGCAAAGATCATGAAGATCTTAAAATGATTGGTGTTTCTTCTATTGATTCCTTGTTTAGTAAAGTTAAGAATGATGAAAAATGGATTGGAGAAGAGTCAACTTTAGGTAGAAGGCGTCCCAATATTTCGGAGGGTGAAAATCTTGTGGAGAAAATTAATGAAAGTGGGTTTGGATAGGTCAAAACTTTAGCTAGTGATGCACCCACTATTTTGGATTACAAAGACTTTAATTATGATAGTTACTCTTTGATTGATTGTATTTATTTGTTGCAATCCATGATAAATTCACCCCATGCTTATGAACAAAATAAAGCTTTTACTAAACATATTGTTGATACTATGATGAAAGGTCTTGAAGAAAAATTGGAATTAGAAGTTTCAATTCCTAGAAAATTGTATGATGAATGTGAACCTACTAGTAAAGTCAAGATTAAATATTATAAGTGTTTTTCTATGTGTGACTTGGGTGCTAGTGTTTCCACAATTCCGAAATCTTTATGTGATGTGCTTGGTCTTACCAATCTTGAAGAATGTTCCTTGAATTTGCACTTGGCGGATTCTACTATTAAAAAGCGTATGGGAAGGATTAACGATGTTCTTATTCTTGCAAATAGGAATTATGTGCCCATATATTTTATTGTTCTTGATATTGATTGCAATCCGTCTTGTCCGATTATTCTTGGTAGACCATTTTTACGCACTATCGGTGCCGTGATTGTATTAAAGAAGGCAATATTAACTTCCAATTACCTTTGAGGAAAGGTATGGAACACTTTCCTAGAACTGGAATTGAACCACCTTATGAATCCATCATGAGTGCATCTTATGGATCTCGTACCAAAGATGATAACACTTAGATCCTTGCTTTATGCCTAGCTAAGGGCGTAAAACTATAACGCTTGTTGGGAGGCAACCCAATGAATAAATTTATTTTTGCTTTTGGATTTCTATTCTTGTGTGTTTACATAATTATGCTACTGTTATGATTGTGTTTTTTATGTTTTAATTAGTGTTTGTGCCAAGTAAAGCCTTTAGGATCTTCTTGGGCAATAGTTGTTTGATCTTGCTGAAAAACAGAAAGTTTGCGCTCGCGAAATTCATTTTCATTTTTTACCAAAGAGAGATAAAATACCCATTCCACTTGCAGTAGATCAATATACAAATTTCTCAGACCGTCCTAATTTTTCAGAGTTTTTTGAGTTAAAGTATTCAAAATAGTCAGATTACTATAGACTGTTCTGTTTTGAAAGATTCTGTTTTCTTTGTGTTGTCTGCTTATTTTGATGGCTCTATGGTTTTCTTTGATGAGTTTTTGCCATAGAAAAGTTTTAATACAGTATATATAATACAAAAACAAAATATGAATTGGTTTGACACAACACTTATAGTAGTGGTTTATTATTTTTTACTAATAGATCTCACGAAGGCTTTGTTGAGTTCTGTGTGATTGAAGTTTTCAAGTTTTGGGTTATCTTACGATGGATGAAGGAAGGATGTAAAGAGCCTAAGCTTGGGGATGCCCTGACATCCCAAGATATTATACAAGAATGAGCAACCAACTAAGCTTGGGGATGCCCCTGAGTGGCATCCCCACTTTCTCCAACAACTACCGGAATTTTACTCAAGACTATATTTTTATTCGTCACATAATACGTGTTTTGCTTGGAGCATCTTGTATGATATGTGTCTTTTCTTGTTTTATTTTGTGTTTTAAATTATTAATCCTTGCTGGACACACCTTTTT
This sequence comes from Triticum dicoccoides, assembly GCF_002162155.2. Taxonomy (NCBI): domain Eukaryota; kingdom Viridiplantae; phylum Streptophyta; class Magnoliopsida; order Poales; family Poaceae; genus Triticum; species Triticum dicoccoides. The sequence continues at coordinate 424,310,082 of NC_041392.1, read as the reverse complement.
GAGAGAGCCAAAATTATGTCATGACTTGTTAGAATTGCTCTCTATGCTTCACTTAAATCTCTTATGAGCTAGGACTTGCTCTAGTGCTTCACTTATATCTTTTTGAGCACGGTGTGCTTTGTTATTTTTGAAGAAATTCTCTCTTCCTTCACTTAAATTATTTTGAGAGAAATAAAATTTGTTATGGTCATGATCTTAACTTATATTTGGTTGAGCTTATGAAAAGCAACTCACGAGAATTAGTCCCAAAGTGGTAGATATCCAAGAAAGATAAAGTAAAAGAAAATGTCATGAAGATCATTGAACAAAATAAACTTTATTCTTAGTAACTGATATATGATGATGTGATATGTGAGTCATCTTGATAAGTAATTATGCTTTAGTAAGAATATTGGTGTTAAGGTTTGTGATTCCCTATGCATGCACGAAAGTCAATAGTCATGCAATGAAAATTATATCCTACTTGTGGTGCATTATTCAGTGTTAATTATGCTTAATGCTTGATTAAGAGATTATTCATTTGTTGGTTGGTCGCTTCCCAATCTTTTGCTAGCCTTCATTTTGCACCAAGTATGACTTCTACTTGTGCATCCAAAATCCTCTAAACCAGTTTTGCCACATGAGTCCACCATATCTACCTATATGCGGTATTCTTTTGTCGTTCTAAGCAAATTTGCATGTGCCATCTCTAATTTTCAAAATAAAATTCTCTTTTGTGTGTTTGTCTCGCTACCGGAGTGGTGAGGGGTGGCTAATATTTTCCATTCTAGGTGTGTTATTCTCAAGATGAGTGTTTATTCACTTGTCATTGCACGAGAGTAAGGCAAAGGTATTAGGGATACCTAGTCCCGAATTGCAAAAACAAAAATGAATTTACTTTATGTTTTCAAATAATAAATTCCTTGGGAAGTGTTGGTATGGAGGGCACCCGTGGATATGGTTAGCCATGGAAAGTGAAAGTTATGGTGGAAAAGGAATAAACTTTATTTTCTGTTTGGGAACTGCCTATGACATATCTAGCATGGAAAGTGTTCGGAAATCTAAGTCGTTTTCATTGGTGGGATGGATACACCTCCGAAAATGTTTTTATCTCAAATTTTTTGCTTTGAGCTCTGGCACCTCTACAAATCCCTACTTCCCTCTATGAAGGGTCTATCTTTTACTGTATGCAATTTTTATTTTGAAATTTGAGCCTCCATCTTCTCTTATAAAAAGCACCAACTAGGAGGCAATATGATCATTCTCAAGTATTGGGTGTAGTTAATATTCAAGTGTGTTTCATGAATGGATCAATGTTTGAACATGATGGGCTAGGGATAACTTATTTTAGCATTGATATCTTGAAAGACATGGTTGCTTGTTGATAAGCTTGAGTATCTAAATTATTATGTCAAAACTAGACTATTGCTTAGAATCATATAAAACTCCAAATGTTCATGCTATAAAGAAAAGAATATGATATAACTTAATGAACAAAAATCCACATCGAAAATTCTATTTTTATCACTTACCTACTCAAGGACGAGTAGGAGTCAATATTGGGGATGCTCATAGGTCTCCAACGTATCCATAATTTTTTCTTGTTCCATGTTGTTTTATTATCAATCTTGCATGTTTTATAATCATTTTATATCATTTTTTGGTAGTAACCTATTGACATAGTGCCTAGTGACAGTTCATGTTTTCCCATGTTTTTTACATCGTAGGAAATCAATATCAAACAGAGTCCAAATGGCACAAAACTTTACGATGATTTTTTATGGGCCAAAGGAAAGCAGATGGGCCCTGGTTGCACCTGGGTGGTGCCCCGAGGGGGGCACAACCCACCAGGGTGCGCCAGGAGGCCCTGGCGCACCTCGGTGGGTTGTGCCCACCTCGGGTGCCCCCCAGACTACCTCTTTGCTCTATAAATACCCAAATATTCCCGAAACCCTAGGGGAGTTGACGAAATATTCATCCAGCTGCCGCAGAGTCCAGAAACACCAGATCCAATCTAAACACCATCACCGAAGGGTTCACCACTTCGATTGGTGCCTCTCCGATGATGCGTGAGTAGTTCTTTGTAGACCTTCAGGTCCGTAGTTAGTATCTAGATGGCTTCATCTCTCTCTCTCTCTCTTGATCCTCAATACAATGGTCTCTTGGAGATCCATATAATGTAGCTCTTTTGCGGTGTGTTTGTTGGGGTCGATGAACTTCGAGTTTATGATCAGATCTATGTTTTATATCCATGAAAGTATTTGAGTTTCTTTGATATCTTTTATGCATGATCTCTTATAGCCTCTTATTTCTTCTCCGATATTTGGGTTTTGTCTGGCCAACTCGATCTATTTATCTTGCAATGGGAATAGGTGCCCAGTAGTGGGTTCGATCTTACGGTGCTTGATCCCACTGACAGAAAGGGAACCAACACGTATGTATCGTTGCTACTAAGGATAAAAAGAAGAGATCTACATACACCGACATATAGATAAACGGATATTGTTTACATCATGTCATCGTTCTTATTGCATTACTCCGTTTTTCCATGAACTTAATACACTAGATGCATGCTGGATACCGATCGATGTGTGGAGTAAAAGTAGTAGATGCATGAAGGAGTCGGTCTACTAATCTTGGACTTGATGCCTATGTAATGATCGTTGCCTGGATATCATCATAATTATTTGAAGTTCTATCAATTGCCCAACAGTAGTTTATTTACCCGCTGTTTGCTATTTTTCTCGAGAGAAGCCACTAGTGAAACCTACGGCCCCGGAGTCTTATTTCTCATATATTTGCCTTTGCGATCTACTTTTTCCTTGCTTTTATTATTCAGTTCTATTAAATAAAAAATAAAAAAATACCTTGCTGCAATTTGTTTTATTTGCGATCTATTATTTCAATCTATTACAACTTTCTCCCGTCAAGACACAATATCTGGCGCTGTTACCCGAAAGGGATTGACAACCCCTTTCACACGTCGGGTTGTGAGGTGTTGTTATTTGTGTGCAGGGGTTGTTTACGTTGTATTGCTTGGTTCTCCTACTCGTTTGATGCCTTAGTTTCATAACTGAGGGAAATACTGTACCGTCGCTGTGCTACATCATCCCTCCCTCTCCGGGGAAATACCGACGTAGTTCCAGCTGCCATCAGTGATTTATCTTTTTTTCAGTCAATGTAGTATGAATAATATGATGTGGGGGGCACCCATGAAGCTTATGTGGCTTGGTTGCAAGGCTACAAAAGGTTAGAGAAAAATAAATAGATAATATGTTTAGAGTGCACTCCACTAAATAGATATACTTTGGATCCATTGCAACGCACAGGCCGACACATCTATACCCCTACTAGCAAGATGCCCATGCGTTGCATGGAACATCAAGATGCATTTATATGAGTAGTTTATCTTGTGAGAGAAAAGGATGAATGAGGGAAGGCCTATTTGCAAATGTGGAGAGGGGTGTGGGTATATTTTTGGAAAATTGCCATAGTTTCCTTCCTATCCGTCAGATATAAATCGAACAGCCTATATTGAAGGATGGCAGGCACACCATCATCACCAACTGTGTTTTTATAAGAGTAGAGATACTAGCAACATGACCGTGCATTACACGGAACATCAAGATGCATTTTTTTTACAAAACACCTGTTGTGATTGACCCATGCAGGAGTAATCCCATGTGTAAAAGCTAATGATATCTCGGGAATTTTATCGGAAAAATGTTACCTCGAGAATTTCATCGAAAAAATGATATCTTGAGAAAGATGAGAGATAAGGTGAGGAGGAGTGGGGCGTGGTGGTGATTGGTGGTCGGACTGGGCGGAGGCATGGGGATGGACGGCGCCGGCAGTGGCCACCATGCCAGATTGTTCCAAAGACTTCCTTTTTTAATTGCTCAGCAATGAGGTTGTGGGAGATAAGGATGAACGAGGCAATGCCTTATCTGTACATGTGGAGAGAGGTGCAGTTCTTTTTGTAAAATTGTCAGAGTGTTCTTTCTATCCGCCAGATATAGATCGGGCGGTCTATATTACAAGATGGCAGGCACACCATCATCACCAACTCGGTTTTTTATAAGAGTAGAGATAGTGTGTGAGTAACTTTGAAAGTTGGTCGTTGGATGAAGCCAATCCGACGACACAAAGATGGCAAATCCGAGCACTACTGGATGTTGGATATCATCTACATTCCACCAGATTCTGCCACATGTAGAATCTAGAAGACTCCATGGTTGAACTTAAGCCTAATGCACAAACCGCAAAACACAAGCACTTCTCCTTATTTCTAGAATCTTCTATATCTTAATTTCCCAAACTTCTTTTTTCAAAATGAATTGTCACTATTTTTTTACTTTATGCTTTACAATGCACAATTCTGTGAATCTTAAAATAGATTTTTTATAAAACTAATTTATTTTGAACTAGATGAACTATAAGAATTAAACAAACATCTACATCATGCATATATGACTCAAAGCTTACATGCTATAGTGTGTTATTTATTCATAATTTGGTTACAAAATCTCATGTGTGCAATGCACATGTACCTTAGTAGTTGGTAGTAGTAAGAAACAAATTCCGGGTTTGGCACGAGCTCGTACTGCAGGAGCACCACAAGGCATGCCGCAGGAGTTACATTTCCCTCTCGGGGCCCACAGGACCGAGCTTCAGTGGCTTAGTGCACCGGCCTATGAGTCAATGACATGCGGACCTTAAATGCGGCTGGCCACATGCCATTCTCCTGGTGGTGGCGTGGTTCATGACTCACTCGTTCAAGATGAACCGACCAGTGGTGGCATGGCCGTGGCGAGGGTGCCATAGCTGGGCGTCAAGGCGTTACGAGGCGTAGATGGCCACACCGATGGGTACTACCTGTAGTACGGAAGTACTGCAGCTGAGAATTGATGCACGGGAAGAAATGTATCACAGCCACTGGATGAAAATTTGATGGTGTGGGATCGGAGCACAGGAGCGGAGTAGGCAAACCGCGTCCAATCGGGTGTGGCTATGGTAGAAAGTTGATGGTCGCCGCAGTTCAGCTGGCCTGCATGTCATGCACACAAAGATAGGGGAGCGGTGGGGCCGAGAGGGATGAGGCGCACTCCGGGGGACATCGTGCCGTGGGTTGGAGCGGTATCGTGGGAATCGTGTGTTGGTGTGGCAGTGGTAGAAACAAGCAACGTGATGGTCGCCGTGGTTCAACTTCCATGGACAAGCTATCATGTCTGCTGACACATGCATTGCATACCGCTCACTACAAGGAGCAGTAGTAGAGAAAACTTGTTCCAAAGATACCATTTTTCCGATAAAATTTTCAAGATATCATTAGTTTTTACACATGGGATTACTCCTACAAGGGTCAATCACAACAGGTGTTTTGTAAAAAAAATGCATCTTGATGTTCCCTGCAATGCACGGGCATCTTGCTAGTTATAGATGAAGCCCACACGGGCATCTTGCCGCGGGGTGTGCCACCGAACCAAACTCAATTTTATTTTCAGACGCTTAGGTGGACCGGATGTCGGGCCACGCTACAAAATGTAAAAAACAACTCTGATTTTTTTAAACCTGTTATCTTCAAACGAGCCACACCTGCCCCTCACCTCATCAAAACAGCCCGAGGAATATATTTTGAGTGAAGCATGATTTATTTTTACTGATATATGTATATTAAAACTAGAGTGTTTATATTTCAAGCCCGTGAACAAGTATTATTCTACTACCTTGGATCCATTGCAATGCACGGGCCAGCACATTGGTAGTAGTAGTCTCTATCTCTATCTCTACTCTACTCTTATAAAAAATAGAGGTGTACAGAACATCAGCACGGGCATCTTATAATAGCAAGATGCCCATGCGTTGCACGGAACATCAATATGCATTTGTATGAGTAGTTTATCTTGTGGGAGAAAAGGATGAACGAGGGAAGGCCTTATTTGCAAATGTGGAGAGGGGTGTGGGTATCTTTTTGCAAAATTGCCATAGTTTCCTTCCTAACCCTCGGATATAAATCCGATGGCCTATATTGCAGGATGCCCGTCTGATTTATATCTGACGGATAGGAAGAAAATTATGGCAATTTTGCAAAAAGATACCTACACCCATCTCCACATTTGCAAATAAGGCCTTCCCTCGTTCATCATGTTCTCTCACAAGATATATTACTCATACAAATGCATCTTGATGTTCCGTGCAATGCACGAGGATGTTTCCTAGGGGGTCTCTCCAGCGCGGCGTGGCCATAGTTACAAGTTGACGCCCCTTGAGATGCCGATGTTGAGGGGCACTCGGATTTTGTCCGATGAGCAGGTAAGATGAGTTTGATCGCGTAGTAAATGCATTCTAAAGACTACTTCCGTCTCCATTTCCTAATTCTCCCCCTGCCCACTATTTCACAGGTTAGGTTCGGTGCGAGTGGAGATTGGGTTGCATATGTACGGGAGGGTACCAACATCAAGTTGCACAACATTTACAACGGTGACACCGTTCCCGTAGAACCTTTGTCCAACATTGGGATCAACCATGCAATGGGTCACCGCCTGAATTGGTACGATGGAAGCCCAGTGAGATTGAAGAAGATAGCACGAACCTTGCACATGGCGGTCAAAGGTGGACCATGCTGTCTGTGGCCGATTTGTTGCCGTATGAGTACGAAGTCAATGTGCTCCTTTCTAACCGCATCTTCGCGGTGACAAACCAGGGGACTTATTTCATATGGGACACATCCTACGATATACTCCCTCTCTCCCTATTTATTCGTTTTGAATTTTTTCATTTTATAAGTTTCAAATTCAAATTTAGATCTCCCCATCACATGTTGAGATTACAATGTCCATTAAATCATTGCGTGCATGTATAGTAAAGAAACAAATCTCGAGTTTGGCACGAGTTCGTGCAGCGGTAGCACCACAAGGCCTCGCGCAGGAGTTACATTTCCCTCTCGGGCCCTCAGGACTGAGCTCAGCGCCTTACTACACCAGCCTTTGAGTCAATAACATGTGGACCCGATAGGTGGCTAGTCCACATGTAATGCTCCCGAAGGCAGAGGGGCACTGGGGCCGACAGGGGTGAGCCGCAGGTCGGGGGATGTGTGGTGTCATGGGTTCGAGCAACATCGTGGAAATCACGTGTGGCTTTGGTAGAAACTTGATGCTTGCCGCATTTCAGGTGGCCCACATGTCAAGCACACAAAGGGAGAGGGGCGGTGCGGCCGAGAGGGGTGAGGCGCACGTCGGGGGACGTGGTGCCATGGGTTGGAGCGGCGTCGTGGGAATCGCGAGTGGCACTGGATGAAACATGATGGTCGCCGTAGTTGAACTTCCATGGACAAGCTGTCATGTCTACAGACACATGCATTGCATACCGATCACTAGGAGTAGTACTAGACAAAGCTAGGGGGATAAATAGTTCCTTATAGTCAAGCAGACCCACACTACTACTTGTTTCAAAGACACACACACCATCAAAATAGTCCATCTATATCAATATACACAGAGAGGGAATAATTTTTTTTACAAGAGAGGAAATGGTTCATCCATCCACAATGCCCTGCTGCTGGTGCAGCTTCTTATTGTTCTCATTTTCTGTGGGAGACGGCTTCACAACAAGCTCTCTGGACCTTGCAGCTATCTCCAAACTCACACGGGCATCGAGAGCAGCATATTTTATCCACTCGTACATCAAGGGATACTTCTCCCATCCAGACGACCTTAATGCCAGCATCTCGTCACCCTTCTGAAGATTTGTTCCGAGCACAAAATTTGCTACGTCGAATAGGGATGGTGTCGATTTATCACAATTTTCTGCAGGACTTTTATTTTGGTTTGTATGTCAACGATGCTTTTCAAATCAAGGTTGTATGGCTCCAACTTCTGTCTGTCCCCTGTGATGGCTACCCCACAGAAGTATATGTCCTCCCGAGACAAGAAATCTTGAAGCTCACCTAGTATGGAGGGCGTGTGTATGATGTGGTACACCAAAACATCATCTTCGAGGCATAGCTGAAGGACGGCGGTGCGTTGGATCTTCCCAGTGGCACACTCCATGTACTCTACGTTGAGACCGATGACCTTCATCTCCACCTTTTGGAGGGAGTTGGATAAATTGTTGATCCACTTCCGAACAACCCTTGGGTGGTCGGTGACTGTGGCAACTATGCCCAACGATCCTTTGAGGAGGACATGTTGGACATTAAAAACCAGCATCTCGATCTCTTTCGCCATTTGGAACCGCTGGACTGGAGGGCTATGGTTTGGAGAATTAGGATTAGATGGCTAGTCTAACTGAAGAAGATGATTATTTAGAGGGGCTATGGAATTCTCTAGGAGGATGTGAAGAGGTTAAGACAATTAATGTGAATGCAGTGTGGTTTGGATACAAATGAAGATGAAGGAGTAGTGAAGAAGTCGAGGAAAAATCGGTTCCCGATGGAGAAGTAAATGGGTGAAGTGGCCTGCAGGCAGTTGATTAGACGACTAGGTAGACTAAACGAAAAGGCTACACAGGTAGACTGAGGAGTGGTACCTGTCCCAGTACGTGCCCATCCTTCTAGCGCTACATGTGCCACTAGCTAGTTGAGGTCACTCTTTCGAATCACCGTGGCGAGACATTTTATGATTCCTTTTTATTTCTGCACCCCTCCTGACAGGTTGGACCTATGCAAACGGATAAAAATGTGTCGTGGCTGGTTCAGATGGATATTGGCGCGTGCGTGAGAGACACAACATTCTCTAGTTAAGGAATATGCGGTTATCCTCAAAAAAGAAAAGGCCTTCTTCGCGCTTCCACATGCACGATAATTTGGTTCTGCTCGCAATATGGATGATACCTAGAGGATGAAGTGAACAAAGAGGCATGCTAGCATGGGAGACCTATTTCCTCTATACAGTACTACTCATGTTCCTACTACTCCTACTACTACTAGTAGTACAACTGTGGTACACTTGATGGTCAAAGTATTATTCATCCGGTCCTCACAATGAACTGACAAGACCCTGCGTCCGAGGTGACACCAGTCCAAGCGGCATGTTCGGGTTACCAACAACCTCACCTTGTGCACTTTGCAGTCACTGTCACCCCCGCTGTACAGCATGCCTCGCCTCGTCTCCCTCTCCCCTAGCACCACTCCATCTCCATCTCTATCTCGCCGGAGATCCTAAGGTCATTCTTCATCATCTCACTGTGCCCCCGCATACCCTCGCCTCGCTCGCCTCCCCCAGTACCGCTATTCCCTCGCTGGCCACTCCAGCACCGAGAGCCTTCTCCTCCATAAATCAAGCCCCCAAAACCCCACCTTCCAAACTCCACCATGCCCGAATGCAAACCGCGCAGCATCCATATGAGCCGCGATTGGAGCAATCTTCCCAGTGACATTCTCGACCTCTGTTGTTGGTGTATGAATATGTTGAGCGCCCTGCGGTTGGTTGCATGCTCGAGGGACATGCACACGGCCATCATCGAAGCGAGGCCTAAGCTTTTCAAGACACGCTGCTTGCTGCTATCTGGTCTTGCGAGGTTTGCTCACCATGATATGGAGGCGTACATGATGCCCCTCGACTTCAATCCGATCTCCATTAGCCGAAACTTCTTTGCACGTATGTAGTGGGTCACCATACATCTTTTCCCTCGACTTCGATTCGGTCACCATCGCCTGAAACTTCTTGGCAGGTCTATACTGGGTCGGCATGAACTCCCACTGGATGGCTGCCATCAGAGAAGACGGGAAAAAGTTGGTTCTCGTGAACTTCCAGACCTCCCATGAGAGTATCCTTCCTCCATTGGATTTTATAGAGTTTTACCATCGCGGTCCAAGTCATCTAGATTACCATGTCAGTTGGACGAACCTTGTTTTGCAGAAGATTGTAATCTGCCAAGTGCCCACACAACATGCTGATTACGCAGACTTCAAGCTAATTGCCATGTTCGACCGTGGACTCGCCTATCTTTATGCCGTTGCCTTCTTTAGCTGGAGACAACTCAGCTCGCAGTGGATCATCGTCAAACCTGATACACACTTCTGTGATGCTATTGAGAAGAATGGCAAGATCTACGCGATCGACAAAGCAGATGGCACCACATATTGCTGGGACAATGCATGTAAGTTGTTTCCGTCTGATGTTAATGATGACGCCATGACACTGTTTGAACTTTTTGTGATGATTGTCATATCCCTGTTTGAGCAGAATTTGAGTAGAACTATGGCAATGTATTAGAGACGCCGTAAATCAACTATATTTGGAATGAGTTAATTCATGCAATTGTGACCAAGTCATTTAGCCAATTTGTACCCCTGAATAATCAAACGGTTAGGAAGATATTGATATTCTCCTTATTTTATAGTAATCTATATACTACTAAATATGAGTGTGTATCAAAGGCCATGTTAGTTTCCTCATTGTCATGATGTAGAAACATGCATCACACAGTTGGTTTCATCTAACCGTACATTAGGGAAGTAAATGTGCATATGGATAACTCTATATTTGGAAGTAGTGAAATCCTGTAATGCTTACCATGTATACATACCTATATTCGCCCTTCAGAAATCAATGGCTAGAATAATATGCTCACAATTTTTTTGCCCACAGAAGATGAGTATATAACAATGCATGGTCTGTTAGTTTCCTTGAAGAATTTGTTTGTGAGGACAGAACATGATTACATAACCTACATGACATGGTAGTTTCCTATGAAGAATCGATTGTGAGATAATAAGAGAATAACCATGCATGACACTTCTATATTTTCGAACCCAATATACATTTCCCTATATTTTCCTCCGAGTTCCAATAGGGACATTTCAATGTTGTTTCTTGCATTATCCTACTCATACTCTGAACAATTGTGATCTTACATTAACACTTCCTGTCCTTTTTGATATGATGAAGTGTCCCTACAGTTACTGCCCTTTGTAATCACACCACCTTTGCCAAAAACAGTCAAGCACAACTGGTTCCTCCCTCGATAAGATGACGGCAAAAGACTGATGATCATTTGGACACATGAGCCAGAAAAGTTATATTGCAAAAACCCCACTGTATACAAGCACCGTGAAATACGTGAGTACCCGGATAGTGGCTGTTACGTCTATGAGTAGGATACCTGCTTGTTGGGGCCTTCAGGATTTTTGAGTTGGAGGCAGGTAAATAGCCTTGGTTCACACTCTCTATTTCTCGGACTCAATTATCTGATTAACTAGGAGATCACCGTTGGCAAGGACCTTGATGGCAGAGAGGCTCTGTTTGCTATGGAAAACTGTGTCTACATGGCGAGCCCTAAGAGTTCGGGAGAAAACTCCCCTGATTGTCAACGATATAGCCTGCAGCCAAAAGAAGGTGAGAATGACAAAGGCATTTGGATTAACTTTGATCCTTGGATGTGTCGAGTCCGACAGGCAGTGATATGGTTCAAGCCTTCAGGTTGATAGGTAATTGGGCTATTGCGTCGAAAGGGTGGAGTATTGGTGTCTTCGGATCACTGGTGGTTGAAGCGGGGCTGCAAATTATGATGGTGTTCGATCATCCCTCTTCAAATGACTTGTTGTATTTTTTGCTTGTTCTGGATGGGCAGTTCTCTCTTTTGTTATGCATATTCCATGTCATTTGGTCATCCTCGTCTATGTCACTCTTAGTATGTAATAGTTGCCTCTATTTAGAATGTCATTTTCGTCTGGATCACGAGAGTCTGAGCGTTGCAGATGGGTTCATTTTGGTGGTGTAGCAAGACTTCTTGTGAACTATCATGTCTTGTTGTTTATGTCAGTAGTAGTCACTAGTCAGTGTTTGAATGTTATATATATCGTTGTTTTGAACTATTCATTGTCTCAAACTGCTGGTCGGCTAAATGACTGCATCACCATTCTCCAGTGTTCAGAGTATATCTCCTTTTTCAAGTTATAATTTGAGCTCAGTGTCTTTTCGATGATGTACACTTGTTTGGGCCAAGGTGGTGTCGTTGAATATGGGACGGGTAGTAACGCAATGCCAAACAGGTCAATTATGACTCTCAGGTCAGGCTCTCAAAAGATCCTCAAAAAAAGTTTGGGCTCTCAAAAAAAGAAAGAATTGGGACTCTTGCACGCTGACATGTGGGCGCCACCGGTGTTTTTGTGCGCTTGCGAGCTGAGAGCATATTGGCGCGTGTTCGAAATTCATGCTACCTTTTCATCCCCAATCTCCCGCCGCTCCCCCACCTCTGGAATCTCGACTCCTACTCAAGTTCCCCCAAATCCCCCTCCTGTGCTCCCTGTACTCAAGCACACTATCATGTTGCCGGTCAACGCGGATCTCCAAGCCAAAGATCCTGAGGTCCGTCCTGCCTTTGGGCGTTGCGTGTTGTCGCTCAACAGTGGCATGGCGGCACTTGACGACCAGTTTGCCGGCAAAGTGCTGATGGTAACCATCAACGGCGACCGCCCTCCTATCTCGCCGGACGACCTTGCCAAAGCTCTTGGCATTACACATGGCATCCAAATAAGTGACTTTCTCATTGAAGTATGTCCGCCACCGGCTGATTTCTTCGTTAGGTTCCAGACAACTTTCGACTACAGTCGTGTGTTCCAATCTTCCTGGTGTTTGTTTTGCGTTGGCATGCTGGTGATCTTTGATTGGTGGCACCCAGGATGGGGCTCGGTGCCCTCTGAGCTTGAGTTTTTAACAAATCTTACCTTCCACGGCATGCCTCGATGTGCTTGGAACAGTGAGTCCATGAATGAGCTTATCAATGACCTTGGAGTTGAGCTCGTAAGTATGTTTGTTCCTCCAGACAGCTGGGCTCTGACGATTACAGCATGGATGAAGAAGCCGTCCACCATACCAAAGGTGATTTGTGTTGAGATACCAGTGCAGGAACCGAGGTTGTACTATTCGTCGCCACCAAGGCCGCCGCGGACCATGTTAGGGATGTACCTGTATCGAGTGTTCGTATATGTCGAAGAAGTGGTCAATCCATCAATCGAAATCCTGTCGCCGCCGCTGGTGCCCGGGGTCCATCGACGATGTCCATTACAGGAGTCAACATCAGACTTTCCCCGTGTTACTCGGAACGATGGATGGCACAGGACCTACTCCATAGCGCGGCGGAGGCCACTGCTTCTTTGGGAGAAGAGGCAGGGCTGGGTGCCTGGATGTGCTCTAATTTGAGGTAACAACTGAATCTTGTCAGATACTAGTTAAATCCGAGCTATTGGTGTGAAGCACTGACGAGCCAGTACATTTGATTGTGACCTGTTCAATTTTTTTACCTGTACTTTTTTTACAAAGGGTTGTACATCAACTTAATGTTCTAGCAGAACTTATATATTGTGTTGTCTGTCTGTTTTCTTTGCACAACATTCAAGATATTTCCCCATCATTGATAAAGACGATGAACCGTTATGTACGAGTTCGTTGGATTCAACATAGCCCTACCCGTAGCGATCCATTGCTTGCACCCTGATTGTGCCACCTGCATGAAATATTTGTATGCAAGTTCAGTGTGCTATGATGTTCTATATGATTGCGTCAACTATATAAGTTTTTACTGAGCATCATCAATGCATATGGCTAAAAGATGTATTTACGAGCATCGACCGATGGATCTCTCTCTCTCTCTCTCACGCACACACGCACACACAAGCAAGTGGGACCCGTTGAATTATTTCTTCGCTCATGACAACTTTTAATTAGGTTCCACTGTACTCTAACTTTTTTCTTAAGTTATTAATTGAGTCAAGTCACTTCAAAAAGTTGTACAGAAGCCCTGTTTGGGCCTTTCCGGCGTCGCTGAATGTGGGCTGAGTAACCATGTAAGGTTGTACTGTACTACACAGACCTTTTTCTCAACATCAGCAATGCCACTGGGCCGATAGCTGTACACAATCCGGGTCAACTTGTTATTCTCCACCCCGCTGGGCTGCAAATCTTTCCTAGGAGGGATGCATTAGGCTTAACAAGAAAATGGGCTTTAAGAAATGATAAATGGGATGTAATTATAAAAACTATGTAGTAACTGTAAAAAAATGCACCAAACACGTAATTACTTTAAAAAATATATTATTTTTGGAATTTGAAAATTTTAATTTCATTACTTGTTGCGCGCGTAATATTTCGTTGGATTTTTATGTAATACAAATTTATTTTCAAATTATATTTAATCTGACTAGAAATATCTGGATAAAAATATTTCGGATCCCTTCAAAATGTGGGAAATTTTATTGAATTCTATTTTGAGCGGTTGGTTGAAATTAATAATCATTGTCCTAGCTAAAAATGGGTTGTGCTTTTAACAAACTGTAAATGGGCTGTAGTAAATTCCATTACAATTCAAAAATGGGTTGTACATTTTTACAAATCGCAAATGGGCTATATGTTCTCTGCCACACACTTGCGGGACTACTAAGTTGATGCATGCCCTAAAAAAACCTAAGTTGATGCGTATGCAAGGCTTTGTCAACTTATAGTGAACACACGGTTCTAGCAGTAGTGGCCGTTGGATGTCCATCCAACGGATGTCACGCTTCTTCTTCAATCTCTGATATTCTTGCTTCAGCCGCCCAAAAAATGATTCCTCCACCTGACATCTGGGGCGCACCGTTTCGGAGGCTGACCTGTGGGCCTACTAAGTTGACGCGTACCAAGGGCTTTGTCAACTTAGACAATATAAACGATTCTAGCTGCAGTGACCTTACGATGTCCATCCAACGGCCATCGTGCTTCTTCAACCTCTGGTCTTCTTGCTCCAGCTGCCCAAACCAGCATCGTTCGTGCTGCGTGCTCCTGCCTCCCGTGGCCGGCTGTGATGTCGCAGAGGCCTCACCGCCCGCTACTACTCCCACCACTGACCGGGCCATCCCTCTACTCACCGACACCCCCTTTTATTCTACGGCGATGGTAGACTCACATCACAGCCGAATCAGTGAACCCTCGTACTCCTCTCCGTGTGGGCATCCACTACCGCGTCTTCCCCGGCTCCGCGTCGTCCCCATCCTAGGTCTCGCCGTCGTCCACCGCCTTGGTGCTCTCGGCGTGGTGTGGTCAATGTGGTCAACGAACGACTTCCATCAGAAGAGTACTGTACGTGGAGAGGCTGACAGCTGGGTCCACGGCCGTAGCAAGCAAGTGCCTCCTTATTACGCAGAAAATAATGATTCCTCCACCTAACAGCAGGGACCCACCAGACGGGCCACCGTATTTCTCGAAAAAACATTTCCCCCCTGACTGCTGGGACCCACCAGCTACATCTTCGCACACAAGGAAGTGCCTGACAGTCAGGACCCACCTGGTCGAAGCGTACGTAGCGTTGTTATTTTGGTCGCGAACGTGTACGTACACACTGGTCGATCAGTCTGTCTGCAGGCTGCAATGATGAACCGTGGCCATGTAAGGAAGGGCATGTGTCGTAGTATAGGCGCGCCCGTGTCATAGTAGAGGCACGCACATAGCATGTACACTTACGTATAGCCAGGGTGCAAGAAAGAAAATACGGCCACGTACGTATATACGGGAGGGGTCTCGAACGCCTACTCGCACATACGTATGGCCAGGGCTCGTGTACATGGCTGGGTCGAACGGAGAAACTGCGTCATCGTCATGTCCATCGGGAGGCAACCGAATGCGTCGTGTTCATCCGGAGGCAACGGAATACGCCGTGTTCATCGAGAGCCAACCGGCTTGGATGGAACAGCCGATTGAAACGAGGCCTGGCGTACTGCAGAATGGAGGAAACGCCTTGTGTTCGACCGGCCACGGTCGAAACGGGATCCTCTTCATCGGGAGGGGTCTGACGTACCGCAAAACGGAGGAAACAGAATTCTCTTGGACCTCCTACAGTCGAAACAGGGTCCTGTTGATCGGAAGGGTTGTGGCGTACCACAAAACGGAGGAAACGGACTTGTGTTGGAGCCCTACGGTCGAAATGAGGGTCCTATTCATCAGGAGGGGTGTGACGTCCTGCAAAACGGAACTCCACAGGATACTGTCCATCTCTACCATCGACCTCCTCCAGCCTCCGCGGGCTACTGTTCATCCACCATCGACCTCCTCTAGCCTCCAGCTGCGACTGTTCATCCACGGGCTCCTATTCATCCAGTCTCCACCGCTCCTCCATCGGCTACTATTCAACCAACCCTCTCCACGGGGTCTTGTTCAACCACCCCTCCACAGGTTACTGTTCATCAGCCCTCCATCGGCTACTGTTCAACCAGCCCTCCACGGGGTCCTGTTCATCCAGCCCTCCACGAGGTCCTGTTCATCCAACCCCAATCGGCTCGATCGGGGTCCTGTTCATCCAGCGACAACGACCACTACTACCATGGGGTCCTGTTCATCCAACCCCCCACAGGGAACAGTGCACCCCCGCAACAACGCCCACTGTTCATCTAGAGGCAGCATCAATCGGCTTCAGTTAGCAGCAGTAGCGAAAGAATCGCTCGATCGGGTTCAGTTGACATCCATCATTCGATCGCTCTGGTTCAGTAATGCGTAGCCTGCAGTGCAATCAATCGGGTTCAGTAGGAGAACACCTTGCTCGGGTTCAGTTAGAGCGTAAGGCCTCGCACCCACACGTGTGTACGTGACAAGAGAAACATGCATCGCTCGGCCCCGACCACCCACAGTAACCGGGAACTCCCCGATATTTTCCTCGCCCTCGCTTCTACCACGGTTTTTCTGTCATGCATGGCCCAAAGAATGTCATGCAGCTGCGTCTTCTGCCCGCCCTGGACGAAAATCCAATTTTCTGTGATGATTTTTTGTCGTAGAAGTAGGATCCCACCACATCTATGATGATACTGGGTTTTGTCACAATTGTCGTCATAGAAGTGTCATAAGCATGACAGGAAAAAAATTCGTTCGGCGCAAAATACTGCGATATGACCAAGGTGTTAAACTGTGGAGGGGGGCACCGCACACGACTAAGAGATTGCCTGTTGTCCATTTGGGGTGCCCCTACCCACATGTGTGCGAAGCATGTTGGTAACCAGTCTCAAGAACGCGGTCATGTAATGTCGGTCCGGGCCGCTTCATCCAACAATACCGCCGAATCAAAGTAAGACGTTGGTCATAAGCAGTATAACTATTATCGCCCACAACTATTTGTGTTCTACTCATGCATATATCATCTACACATAGACCTGGCTCGGATGCCACTGTTGGGGAACGTAGTATTTCAAAAAAATTCCTACGATCACACAAGATCTAACTAGGGGATGCATAGCAATGAGAGGGGAGAGTGTGTCCACATACCCTCGTAGATCGAAAGCAGAAGCATTTAGTAACGTGGTTGATGTAGTCGAACATATTCATGATCCAACCGATCCATGTACCGAATGTACGGCACTTCCGTGTACAACACACATTCAGCCCGATGACGTCCCTCGAGCTCTTGATCTAGTTGAGGACGAGGGAGAGTTTCGTCAGCACGACGGCGTGGCGGCAATGATGATGAAGTTATCGGTGCAGGGCTTCACCTGAGCACTACGACGATATGACTGAGGTGTTAAACTGTGAAGGGGGGCACCACACACGACTATGAGATTGTCTGTTGTCACTTTGGGGTGCCCCCTGCCCACGTCTATAAAGGAGGGGGAGAGGCCGACGGCCAGCAGGAGCGCACCATGGGGGGAGTCCTACTTGGACTCCTAGTCCAAGTAGGATTCGCCCCCCCCCCCCTTTTTCCTTTCTTCCACCCGAGGGAATAGGAAGGAGAGGGAGAGGGAAAGGGAAGGGGGCGCTGCCCCCTCCTCCTTGTCCTATTCAGACTCCCAAGGAGGGGGGCACGCAGCCACCCCCCGCGGGCTTCCCTCTCTCTCCCTTAGCCCCATGTTGGCCCAATACTTCCCCGGGGGGTTCCGGTAACCCCTCGGTACTCTGAAAAAAATACCCGAATCACTCGGAACCATTTTGATGTCCGAATATAACCTTCCAATATACAAATCTTTACCTCTCGACCATTTCGAGACTCCTCGTCATGTCCATGATCTCATCCGGGACTCAGAACAAACTTCGGTCATCAAATCACATAACTCATAATACAAATAGTCATCAAACGTTATGCGTGCGGACCCTATGGGTTCAAGAACTATGTAGACATGACCGATACACATCTTCGGTCAATAACCAATAGCGGAACCTGGATGCTCATATTGGCTCCTACATGTTCTACGAAGATCTTTATCGGTCAAACTGCATAACAACATACGTCATTCCCTTTGTCATCGGTATGTTACTTGCCCGAGATTCGATCCTCGGTATCATCGTACCTAGTTCAACCTCGTTACCGGCAAGTCTCTTTACTCGTTCCGTAATGCATCATCCTATAACTAACTCATTAGTCACATTTTTTGCAAGGATTATAGTGATGTGCATTACCGAGAGGGCCCACAGATACCTCTCCGATACTCAGAGTGACAAATCCTAATCTCGATCTATGCCAACTCAACAAACACCATCGGAGACACCTGTAGAGAATCTTTATAATCACCTAGTTACATTGTGACGTTTTATAGCACACAAAGTGTTCCTCTGGTATTCGGGAGTTGCATAATCTCATAGTCAGAGGAATATGTATAAGTCATGAAGAAAGCAATAGCAATAAAACTAAACGATCATAATGCCAAGCTAATGGATGGGTCTTGTCCATCACATCATTCTCTAATGATGTGATCCGGTTCATCAAATGACAACACATGTTTATGGTCAGGAAACTTAACCATCCTTGATTAACGAGCTAGTCAAGTAGAGGCATACTAGAGGCTTAGTCAACGGGTCTGCAACATTCAGATCCGTATGTATCTTGCAAATCTCTATGTCTCCCTTGTTGTCTTGATCGCGGATGGAATTGAAGCGTCTCTTGATGTGTTTGGTTCTCTTGTGAAATCTGGATTCCTTCGCCAAGGCAATTGCTCTAGTATTGTCACAAAATATTGTCATTGGACCCGATGCACTAGGTATTACGCCTAGATCGGATATGAACTCCTTCGTCCAGACTCCTTCATTTGCTGCTTCCGAAGCAGCTATGTACTCCGCTTCACACGTAGATCCCGCCATGATGCTCTGCTTGGAACTGCACCAACTGCTAGCTCCACCATTCAATATAAATACGTATCCGGTTTGTGACTTAGAGTCAACCGGATCAGTGTCAAAGCTTGCGTCGGTGTACCCATTTATGACAAGCTCTTTGTCAGCTCCATTAACGAGAAACATATCCTTAGTCCTATTCAGGTATTTCAGGATGTTCTTGACCGTTGTCCAGTGATCCACTCCTCGATTACTTTGGTACCTCCCTGCTAAACTTATAGCAAGGCACACATCAGGTCTGGTACACAGCATTGCATACATGATAGAACCTATGGCTGAGGCATAAGGAATGACTTTCATTTTGTCTCTATCTTCTGCACTGGTCGGGCATTGAGTCTGACTCAACTTCACACCTTGTAACACATGCAAGAACGCTTTCTTTGACTGATCCATTTTGAACTTCTTCAAAACTTTATCAAGGTATGCGCTTTGTGAATGTCCAATTAAGCGTCTTGATCTATCTCTATAGATCTTGATGCCCAATATATAAGCAGGTTCACCGAGGTCTTTCACTGAAAAATTCTTACTCAAGTATCCTTTTATGCTATTCAGAAATTCTGTATTATTTCCAATCAACAATATGTCATCAACATATAATATTAGAAATTCTACAGAGCCCCCACTCATTTTCTTGTAAATACAGGCTTCTCCAAAAGTCTATATAAAACCATATGCTTTGATCACACTATCAAAGCGTATATTCCAACTCCGAGAGGCTTGCACGAGTCCATAAATGGATCGCTGGAGCTTGCACACTTTGTTAGCACCTTTAGGATCGACAAAACCTTCTGGTTGCATTATATACAACTCTTCTTTAAGATATCTAGTAAGGAATGCAGTTTTGACATCCATTTGCCAAATTTCATAATCATAAAATGCGGCAATTGCTAACATGATCTGGACAGACTTAAGCATCGATACGAGTGAGAAGGTCTCATTGTAGTCAACTCCTTGAACTTGTCAAAAACCTTTCGCAACAAGTCAAGCTTTGTAGACAGTAACATTACCGTCAGCGTCAGTCTTCTTCTTGAAGATCCATTTATTCTCTTGCCGATCATCGGGCAAGTGAACCAAAGTCCACACTTTGTTCTCATACATGGACCCCATCTCAGATTTCATGGCCTCAAGCCATTTCCCGGAATCTGGGCTCATCATCGCTTCCTCATAGGCTGTAGGTTCGTCATGGTCTAGTAACATGAACTCCAGAACATGATTACCGTACCACTCTGGTGCGGATCGTACTCTGGTTGATCTAAGAGGTTCGGTAGTAACTTGATCTAAAGTTTCGTGATCATCATCATTAGTCTCCTCACTAATCGGTGTAGGAAACACTGGAACTGATTTCTGTGATGAACTACTTTCCAATTCGGGAGAAGGTACAATTAACTCATCAAGTTCTATCGGAGTAATGGGACAAGGTAGCCTAACCCGAGTCCCGGAACCTTTCAGGACATCGGGCCGGCCGCGCCCCTCAAGGGGTCAAGATGAAGCGCCGCCTTCTCGTGGCCGGCTGGCCGAACAACCAACTACTAGAAGGCTGCCATGCTCAAGAAGGCGGCACCAAGACAGGCAGACTCCTGCCAGGCGGCCTCCACAGAGGCCGGTTCCTAGCAGTCGGCCCACGGTGCCCTCAAAGTCTACACCCCCATTAAAGAACACAGGACGGGGAGAGGCAATAGTGTAGCCCATCCTCCCCATGAATCCGGGGCCGGGCGTGGCCACAATGCCTCGTACCAGCGGAGATCTCCGCTCGGCGCGGCGCTGTTGCCACTTCGCCCTCGACGTCGCTACTGACAGGCAAAGCCCTGCTCCCACAACTGCCTGTCGGTATGGCCCAAGGACGGTGGGCCCTACCGGTCAGCGAGAGCCCAGAAGACGATGGGAGCTACACCACTCGGATCCGAGGGAGGCCGGCTCCTAGCAGCCGGCCCAGTCCTCCCTCGGAGGCCCACGCACCATTAACCAGATAAGATGCAGAATGGCTATAGTGATCTCCCACCAGGCGGCGGGACTGTAGCCACACCTCCCCGACCAAGCACGCGTCATTAGCGCACGGCTATAGTGATCCGTAGCCGGCAGGACCCGCGAGCGGCAGATGCGGCCTGTCGGCTTCGTTCCAGACCAGCCGGCGGGGCCCGCCGCCAGCAGTCGGCGGAGAAGCCGGCGGCCAGAGAGACTGACGGCCGGGCCCTAAGCCTGGCCGGTTTACCATTGTACCCCTGGGGGGTAGGCCTATATAAACCCCCCAGGGCACCCATGCAAAGGGTTCCCACCCGGTTAGGACTAGATTCATACCTAGGGGAGGAGAGTGCAAGCCTTGCCTTCTCCCACCTCTAGCATACAGCTCGAGGAGCACCATTGTACTCACTTGCGCCTTAGTGATCATGTGGAGACCCCGCAGAGCAGGACTAGGGGTGTTATCTCCTAGGAGAGCCCCGAACCTGGGTAAAGTTCGTCGACGTACGTGTCTATGCCTCATCCCGCTTCCAGGCACCGGCGACGTTCTACTCGCTCCCACCATGATAAGCCATCCATTGGCATATGTCGCACCCAACCCGTGCCATTTGGCGCCCACCATGGGGCGAGGTGCACCGACGTCCGGAGACCTGTTCTGGATGGGAACCCTTTTCCTCTCTGGCGAGCATAGCCAGCCCGGCATGCTAGGCGGAGTCTATGCCGACGCGCTGCGTGGTGCGGAGCTCGCCTGCACGGCAAGCTGCCTCGCCGACCTTGTTGGCGAGGTTCGCCTCTCCGACGAGCCGGCGTCCGATGCGGGCAATGATGGCCCTGAGAGCCGCCTCGTCAGCCTCCTCGATCTGCTTCACGTAGTCAGCGAGCCTGCTGCGGACTTGGAGTCAGTTGGCTCCACTGACCTGATGCTTGTCGATTCTGACACTGTGTCGCTTGACGCGTTCCCCACCAATGTGGTGGTCTACGACGAGCCGCCTCCTCGCGCGGAGAGCGGTAAGAGCGCCGTCACGGAGGTGCTTGTCATCGGCCACAGTGAGCACTCTGGCGGAGGTGCTCACGATCCGCTCAACGCGGCACTGCAAGACCGAACGACGCCTATCCCAGAAGACGCCGACGCCGAGATGCTGGAAGCACGCCGCCTCCAGTTTGTCAAGGGCGCCAAGAAGTTGGCTAGCATGAGACGCCTGTTGAAAGCCTACCGACGCGAGATGGACCGCGCTGTGGGCGGCACGCCGGCTCCCGTAGGGCCCAGCCGCCTTGGCGCGGTCCAACAGCGCGGCGTGGCCATCGCCAACCTACATGGGGCAGATCGCCCAGTCTACGCCACGCCCGCGGAAAATATCCGAGCTGCCCAGGCGGCAGTAGAAGAGCTAGACAAGTTCGAGGATGAAGAACGTCGCCAGATGGCGGAGCGCGTCCAGCAGCTCCTCGATGCGGCTGCTGAGCAGCACGAGGCTGGCTGCTGCACTGAGGCACCACACAGGCAAAACGATGATCCGCCTCCCTGCCGAGATCAAGGCGCATCATCTCGGACACCGACTGGTGATGTCCGCGGAAGAAGAGACAAGGAGCCGGCTGCCAGCTGCAGCCGGACTCGCATCACCATTGAGCGCAACCAAGACGGTCGCCCAAGAGGAGTGGAACAACCGGATGACTGTCCGCCTCCTCCCCTCGAAGGGAAAGGCACGTCACCCCGCCGCCTATTGATCACCCGACACTCGGCGATCGCCTTGGCCTCCGAGAGGGAGTCAGATAGAACGATGCCCGCCACCGGATCAACTGTCTCCACCAGTCCTTGGCGCTAGAAGAGGAGGATGAATTGGGTCCGCCCTGTTTCGGCCCCCGCATTCGAGACGAGCCCTTCCCCAAAGGGTTCACGCTCCCAAGAGACACACCCAAATACACCATCTCCGTGAAGCCGGAGGACTGGCTGGTCGACTACTCCACAGCCATTAGCAAAGCAAACGGCAACAAGCGCGTTGCCATGAAGTATGTTCCGCTCATGCTCCAGGGCACGGCCCGGACGTGGCTGAACAGTCTGAAGCCCCGTAGCATCAACAGCTGGGTTGACTTCACTGAACCCTTCATCCGCAACTTCACCAGGACGTATAAGCGGCCGCCCAAGCCTCGCCAGCTCTCCTTGTGCGTACAAGGCCCCAATGAGTCGACCCGTGACTACCTCACGTGCTGGGCCGACCTCCGCAACTCTTGCGAAGGCGTGCACGAGGTGCAGGCTATTGATTACTTCACCGCTGGATGCCGAGAGGGCACCCTCCTCAAGCACCGACTCCTCTGCGACAAGCTACTGATCATAGCAGATAAATATGCCACAGCAGGCTCCTCCATGAAGGCAGAAATCCAAGTTGATGCATCTGGCAAAGTAGCCCCTCAAGCTCCTCGAACCCCGGCTGGCCACACCAGTCGGCGCCAGCAACCAAGCGACAACAAGCGCAAGGCCATACAGCCGGCTTCCATAAGATGTCAGGTGGCGACAGTCGAAGACAAGCTGCCGGAGGGGCAGCCTCCGTCCAAGCGCCCGATGGGCGGCAAGCTCAATTGGATGCCGGCTTTCTCATATGAGCAGACTCTTGAAACACTCTGTAAATTCCATAGTGGTGCGAAGCCGTCCAACCATACCACTCGGAAATGCCATTGGCTCAACAGGATCGCCAAGGGAGACGGCCTGCAGCCTCCTCCGCCTGCTGGGAAGCCGCCCCCTCCCCCTCAGCAGCCGGCCGTTCGACCAGTCGGAGCCATATAAGACGAATACCCCGAAGAGCACGGATCTTATGTCATGTTCACAAGTGTGGCCGACGATAGGCAGAGCAGACGGCAATGACAGCAAGAAGTGAATGCAGTAGCATCAGAGTCCCTCGAGTTCATGCATTGATCTGAAAAGCCCATCAATTGGAGCAAAGCCGACCACCCGGAGGTGATGCCCAATCCCGGCTCCTACGCCCTAGTTCTGGATGCCACCTTTGCCACTGATAGGCGAGCTGCTCGGTTTTCCTGAGTTCTGATAGATGGCGGTAGCAGCATCAACATTCTGTACAAAGATACCATGGAGAAGTTAGGAATCAGACAAAGACATCTTCAGCTCAGTCGGACTGTATCCCATGGCATAGTTCCTGGCCTTTCCTGCTCACCAATCGGCAAGATCCAGATAGACGTCCTCTTTGGAGACAAGGATCACTTCCGACAAGAGCCAGTCTGGTTCGAGGTGGTGGAGCTCGAGAGCCCATACCATGCACTTCTTGGCTGACCTGCACTGGCCAAGTTCATGGCGGTCCCCCACTACGCTTACCTCAAGATGAAGATTTCGAGTTCTAAGGGAATTATGACCATAGTCGGGGATTACAAGAAGTCGTCCGCTTGTGCGGCTGAGAGCAGCCGGCCGGCCGAGTCCCTCGTGATCGCGGCCGAGAAGCGGCTCCTTGACCGAGTTGTGGCAATGGCGGGCAAGTAGCCGGACATGCCAACCCACCGCAAGGAGTCAGAAGCCGAGGGCTCGTTCAAGCCGGCCAAGGAGACAAAGAAGATACCCTTGGACCTGGTGCAAACCTCGACAGCAAATAGGAAGGCAAGCTCGTCGATTTCCTCCATGAGAATCGGGACATCTTTGCATGGTCACCTAAAGACATGACGGGTGTTCCGACGGATTTCGCCGAGCACAAGTTACATGTCCAGTTTGATGCCAAGCCAGTCAGACAGCCCTTGCGCCGCCTATCAGAGGAGAAGAGAAGAGTCGTCGGAGAAGAGATAGCCCGGCTGCTGGCAGCCGGCTTCATCATGGAAGTGTTCTTTCCAGAGTGGCTGGCCAACCCAGTCCTTGTGCTGAAGAAAAACAAGTAGTGGCGCATGTGTATTGATTACACTAGCCTCAACAAAGCCTACCCGAAAGACCCGTTTGCTTTGCCGAGGATTGACCAATTGATAGAATCCACAGCCGGATGCGAGCAGTTTCTTGGATGCATACTCAGGGTATCACCAGATTAAGCTGAATCCGACCGACTGGCTGAAGACCGCCTTCATCACGCCATTTGGAGCCTTCTGCTACTTAACCATGATGTTCGGCTTGAGGAATGCCGGCGCCACGTTTCAACGTTGCATGCAGAAGTGCCTCCTCAAGCAGCTCGGCAGGAACGCCCACGTGTATGTGGACGATGTTGTGGTGAAGACGGAGAAGCGTGGAGCGCTGCTAGAAGACCTCAAAGAGACCTTTGAGAACCAGCGCCGATTTCAAATCAAGCTCAACCCGGAGAAATGCGTCTTCGGAGTACCAGCCGGCCAGCTTCTTGGCTTCCTGGTCTCAGAGCGTGGAATAGAGTGCAACCCTATGAAGATCAAGGCCATCGAGAGGATGGAAGTGCCCACTCGACTGCTAGACGTACAAAAGTTCACCGGCTGCTTAGCGTCCATCATCCGTTTCATCAGTCGGCTGGGAGAGAAGGCTCTCCCCATATACCAGCTCATGAAGAAGACCACTTTTTTGAGTGGAACGATAAGGCGGATGAAGCTTTTCTCCAGCTCAAGAAGATGTTGACTACTCCACCTGTCCTGGCGGCTCCGACTCCTAAGGAGCCCATGCTCCTCTACATCGCCGCCACCAGCCGGGTGGTCAGCACAGTCATAGTGGTAGAACGCAAGGAGGAAGGCAAGGCACTACCAGTCCAGAGACCGGTGTATTACCTGAGCGAAGTGCTATCAGCCTCCAAGCAAAACTACCCCCACTATCGGAAGATGTGCTACGGTGTGCACTTTGCCGCCAAGAAATTGAAGTCGTACTTTCAAGAGCACCCAATCATTGTTATCTGCACTGCTCCGCTCGCCGAGATCATTGGAAGCCGAGATGCCTTCGGTTGGGTGGTCAAATGGGCCATAGATTTGCCCCCTTCACTATCTACTACCAGCCTCGCATCGCCATCAAGTCACAGGCGCTGGCCGACTTCCTCGTCGACTGGGCCGAGACCCAATACGTGCCACCGGTGCCGGACTCCACCCATTGGCGGATGCACTTTGATGGTTTGGGTGCCGGCATCGTCCTCACCTCTCCCAAAGGCGACAAGCTCAGATATGTGCTGCAAATCCATTTTGCCGCTTCCAGGAACGTCGCTGAATATGAGGCACTCATTCATGGGCTCCGGCTTGCCAAAGAACTCGGCATTCGCTGGATCCTGTGCTATGCTGACTCCGACTTGGTGGTCCAGCAGTCGTCGGGCGACTAGGATGCCAAGGATACAAACATGGCGAGCTATCGCTTCCTCGTACATCAATTCAGTGGATATTTTGATGGGTGTGAGTTTCTCCATGTGCCAAGAAACGACAATGAGCAAGCAGACGCCTTGGCGCGAATCGGCTCCACCCGTCAAGCAATACCGACCGGCGTCACCCTACAACGCCTCCTCAAGCCGTCTGTCAAGCCATCGCCAGAGTCGGATTCTATCTTCGTGCTGGCTCCTCCTGAAGCAGCCGGATCCGACTCAAGAGCTCAAGCAGTCGGCACGGGAATTCTGGCAGGCGGCCCGGAGGCCGCGGCAGTCACACCCGGCCCGGGGACTTCAGAGCCTGGCCCGGGGACTGCAGCGGTCGGCCCAGGGACTTCAGAGCCCGGCCCAGGGACTGCGGCAGTCGGCCCGGAGACTTCATCGACCCAACAAGCGACAACTGACCCCAACCCGCCGCCTCCCGGCCCAACCACCCTCATCCAAGTTGCAGTCCTGACAGTTGAAGAAATCGCAGAACCTTCATGGGCCCAGCCCATCCTCAACTTCCTGGTAAACAAAGAGTTGCCGACTGATGAGATCTCAGCCAGGCAAGTGCAACGCCGGGTAGCAGCATACACCATAGTCAACAGAGAGCTGGTGAGGCGCAGTGTCACTGATGTCTACCAGCGCTGCATCGAGCCGGAGCAAGGCCAAGCAATCCTCAAAGACATCCATCAAGGAGAATGCAGCTACCATGCGGCTTGAAGAGCACTTGTCACCAAGGCTTTCCTCCATGGTTTTTTCTGGCCAACTGCCCTGGAAGACGCCAAGAGTTTGGTCCAGAAATGCAAAGGGTGCCAGAAGTTTAGTACAAAGCCTCATCAGCCGGCTTCAACACTATTCCCATAGCCTGGCCCTTTGCCGTCTGGGGCCCGTACATGGTGGGACCATTCAAGCCGGCAAGAGGTGGCTTGACTCATCTGCTTGTCACGATGGACAAGTTCACCAAGTGGATAGAAGCAAAACCAATCAAGAAGTTAAATGGTCCAACTGCTGTGACTTTCGTCTCCGACATCACCACCCGGTACGGCATACCACACAGCATCATCATCGACGACGGCACTAACTTCGCCAAAGGTGCCTTGGCCCATTTCTGCGTGACGCAGGGCATCCGACTGGACCTAGCGTCCGTTGCTCATCCGCAGTCAAACGGCCAGCTGGAGCGAGCAAACGGCCTTATTTTGTCCGGCATCAAGCCCCGACTGGTCGAGCTTTTGGAGCGGTCGGCCGGTTGCTAGCTCGACGAGCTGCCGGCCGTCCTCTGGAGTCTGCGCACAACTTCAAACAAGTCAACCTACTTCACGCCCTTCTTCCTCGTCTACGGTGCCGAAGCCGTCATCCCAAAGGACATGGAATTTGACTCCCCTCGAGTCACCATGTACACCGAGGAGGAGGCGAAAGAAGCTCGTCAAGACGGCGTCGATCTGCTAGAAGTAGGCCAGCTGTTGGCACTCAGCCGGTCTATCATCTACCAACAAAGCCTGCGCCGATACTACAACCGGCCAGCGAACAGCCGGCCAGCATAAGCTCTCAGCACCTTGGGAAGCCCCTTCATCATCAGCAAAGTGTTGGGCAACAACTCCTACTACCCGATCGACGCTCAGAAGCCTCGAGCACGCAAGAGGGACGACTCCGGCAAGGAGACGGAGCGGCCATGGAATGCAAATCTCCTTAGAAGATTTTACAGTTGATGCAGTATGTACCATGCTACCTTTTGTCTTAAAGCACGAAGACTTTGGGTCCCCCGAGAAGAGCTCGGGGACTGCCCTCGTTCATCTATATGATAAGAATTATGCCTATGAGTATGTCATTTTCTATATGCCGCTCGGCACCGGGTCCGACTAGTCGGCCCGGGGACTTGCCGCCTTGTACTATGAGGTGCTTCCTGCAGCCAGACAAGTAATGTGTGGCACTTAAGCCGTCTCCTACCAGAAGCCGCAGCTTGCAGAGTGACTGTCTGGTGGGCAGGAGCAAGGCAGAAAGGGTGTCCACATAAAAATGGCTAAGGACACAAAGCACGTGCATAGTCCAAGCCATCTTCTCGCCTCACCAACCGGTTGCCGAACAGACGGCTTGCCGGCTTCTACTTAACTTGCTAGAATGTTCTAAAAACGGCTAAGTACTTGCCTTCCCAGAAGTAGCTAAGTAGTTGTCCCAGCCACAGTCCGCAGAGCGGCTGTTCGGCTGGCAAGACGGCAACCAAGGGAAGGCGGCAAAGGAGAAAGCCAAAGAGAAGCAAGCAAGAAAAGATAGAACTCGGAATAATATTTACATAACAAAGGACCTTGGCCGATCTTCAAAACACAAGTTTAGGATACACCCCACGGGTGGAATTGTGCAAACTTAACAAATTCGTTGAGACTGATAGACATGTAAAGCAAAGATAAACTGGCGGCCTAGGAAGCGACAGAAGGGTTCAGTGGATAGGAGGAATCAGCGGCGCCGGTTGGTGGAGCGGCCGGCTGGTGAGTCTCCACTTGGTTGCCTCTAGCGGCAGCCGGCTCGGTTGGGCGTGGCTCGTTGCTTGAGGCGCGGTCGAGATGGGGCTGGCCGCCCGCTCCGACTTCTGGCGCCTCCTCTTCACCTTCCTCCTCCGCCTCGCCCTCTTCCTAGCCGCTGGAGTCGATCACCTCTGCCAAGTCCTCGCCGTCTTCCGGGTTCAGCCCGAACCAGTCTGGTGGCGCCTCGGTGCCGTCCTCAACCCGCTCCGGGACAGAGATGCCCGTGTCGGTGTACTCGGCGATTTATGTCGCGCACTTGACGAGTTCATCCTCCAGGACCGCGAGTTCCTCCTGAGCCTCCAGCCGGAACGTGTCTAGCTGGGCTAGACTCAGCCTAGGATACCACGCCTTGATGAACTCCAAGGCCTGAAGTGCTCCAGCCCGGGCTGAGGAGCTCTTCCAGGCCTCAAGATAGCCGGCCGCCACCTCCAGCCAGTCGGCAGTCCGACTGGGAGTGCGCGGTGCCGGCATGTCAGGCCACAGGGCGGCAATCGCTTGGGCACCGACATGCTGAAGCTAGCGCAGCATCCGGTGAGCTGGCCGAAGACGAGTCTCGATTCTCAGGATCTGCTCGTTAAGGGTCTAGGGGGCATTGGCAGCGATCTGCGCACCATCCGCCCTCCGTCCTTCGTGATCAGCTTCAATGGCCTGGTTGGCAGCATCCAAGTGGCCAGGGAAGCAGTCTGCCAAAACAGAAAGCAAAAAGCCAAAGTTAAAGACGAAAAGCCGGCTCAACCAATAAGCCGGCAGCTCAAAGAAAGAAAAAGAGGGAAGCTCACCATCGACTATATCCTCGATCGCGTGAAAGCCAGAAGTCAGCATCGCCTCCTTGTCGGTCCAGGCGGAGTGCTCGATCGCAATCTCAGCAAGGAGTCTGGTCTCCTTGTCCTCCGTCTCATCCTGGGCCTTCTTGAGGAGCTCCTTCTGTTCCGCCAGTTGAGCGACAAGTCGGTCGCGCTCTTCAGCCAGCTTGCCGTAGTCCACCTCCTTGGCACCAAGCGCGGCGTTGGCTTCGCCCAGTTGCTATTGAACGGTGGCGTTGGCCTCTGCAAAAAGTAGAAAAAGAAAGAGACGACAACAATCAGCAAAGAAGATGAAGTTGCCAGGAAGACCCGGCCCGACTGCTTAGCAGTCGGCCCGAATCTCGGGGACTACAGCCCGCGGGTGCGCCAGCTCGCCCCCGCAGAAAAAGGAGACTTACTCCGGCTCTCCGACAAGTCGGCGACACGTTGATCCAACTCCTGGACTCTGGAGTTAAAGGCGGCCGCACGGAGATTGTGATAATCCTGCAGCAAATACATTAGCACTCGGAGCTTGCTAAGTAGAGTTCGGGGCCTCCTGCTCAGCAGCCGACCCGAAACTCGGGGACTACACCCAGTGGGTGCGCCAGCGCGGCCCCACGAAGAAGTACAAGAATTAAAAACAAAGGAGCAAGAAGTGTACCCGGATGGCCTCTCGCGACTCCCAGAACGCCTTATTGCAGAGCTTGAGAGCGTCGGCCTTGGCGCGGAGTTTGGCTTGAACGTCCAAAATCGCCTGGTTCAGAGGGCCCGTTCCGCCTCCCCGCACCCAGCCAGTGGGCGCGGCGCTGGTCGCCTCGGTGTCCGGGACCGAGGACCTTGCGGTGCCGGCCTACAGTGGGCGCGGCACCGATGCCGCCTTCGTGAGCCAGCGGCGTAAGGGTGTGCGGACCCTGGGAGTCGGGCCCGCCACCATCTCATGTCCGGCTGGTGGCACCGGCGGGTCGACCGGCTCCTTGTCTCGCGCCTCCTTAGAAGGAGGTGGCAGTGGCAGGATGACATCCGGCATGGCGACATCACCGCCATCCCTTTCCATAATAGGGTGCTCGCCGCCTGCTTCCCCAGTCTGCGCCACGAACTCCAGTGGTGGCGGCACAGAGTTCAGAGGGACAACAAACACTGCTAACTGGCGATGCGCGGCTTCTTCAGCACACTTCTTCGCCGCGTCGGCGGCCTCGGCCTTCGCCAGCTTCTTCAAGGCGGCAGCTTCCGCCTTGTCAGCTTCCGCCTTCTTCAGGAGGGCGGCTTCCCTCTCCTCGCGCGCCTCCTGCGCGTTCCACTCCGTAGCCTCCCGGAGGTCGGCAGCCGGATTGATCCGCCGGTTGGTGGTGGAAGTCTCCGCCGACCTCACGATGGAGGCGGCGGCTGACTTCTCAAGAGAGAGCGGAGCCCGAAAATCAAGAAAGTAAAGCAAAGGAAGTTCAGAAATAATCAATAAGAAGGAAAGCACAAGGGAAAGAAACTTACGCCAACACCATAGGGGGCGCCTTGGGGAGCTTCTGGTACTTGGCCGCCTTCGCTGCGGCCTCCTTCCGCTTGGTCGCGGTGTTTGGATTCTTGGGCTCCTTCGGCTCACTGCCGAACAAGGCGGCGCCTTGCTTACGCTTGCGCGTGCCGCCTCGGGCAGTCGTCTCGCCGGAGGGGCCCGCGTCCGCCTTGCCAGCGCCTCACGCGGGGCGCGGCTCATCTTCGTCTTCATCGTCATCAAGCTAGGTCTCGATGCCGACTTCTTCGGAGCCGCCTGCCTCGTAAACACCGCCCGTCGCAGTGTCCTCCAAGGCGGTCGCCCCCAAGTCGGGGTCGTCCACGTCGCTCACCACCCGCCCCTATGAGGGCGGCCGTCGTGTTCGACGTGTAGATCTGTTTCAGACAACGGAAGGCCGGCTGATCAAAGATCAAAATCAAGAGTACAGCAAGTATCAGAGAGAGAGAATCGGCAAACTTACCGCAGGCGGCGGGTCGGCGTGAGAATATTGCCGCTTGCCGAAACTCCAAGCCCCCTCCAACCTAAGGCCAGAGATCTCGTTCACCAAATTCATGACTTCGGCAGTCGTCATCTCCTTGGTGCTCAGCCGGCACGGGTCACAGTGCCCGCTCATCTGGCTGATCAGGTGCGGCCGGCGTTGGAGCGGGAGAACCCGGCGCTCGACGAAGGCGACCAGCAAGTTAGACGCCCTGAGGGCTTCGGTGTTGATTAGCTCCCGGAGCCGTTGGATGGCGGCGGCGCCGTCTGCCAACACCGGCTACGTCTTGTAGCCCCAGCTAGCCCGGGGCTCAGCAGGCGGGTCGGCTTCATATGCCGGCAGGTTGAGGAAGTCGGCAGCCGGGTCTACGTTCTGCACGTAGAAGTAGGATTGCTGCCACATCTTGACTGACTGCGGCAGTTTGATGATGGGGAAGACGTTTTGCAGCGACGGTCGGTGAAATGCAACAAAGGCACCACACTGGGCAGCCACCTCCCGGATGGAGGTGCCCAATTTGGTGTAGAAGAAGGCTCCCCATAGCTCGATGGTGGGGAGAACGCCAAGGTATCCTTCGCACATCGTGACAAAGGCAGCCAGGAGCATCACGGTGTTGGGTGTGATGTGATGAGGCTGAAGTGGTAGAACTCGAGGAATGAGTGAAGGAAGTCGCTCGGCGGCAGGGTGAAGCCCCGGATGGAGTGCGAGTGGAAGACGACCAGCTCGCTCTCACCCGGCGCCGGCGAGATATCTCCGTCTAGCAGCACGCGCTCCTTCCCGAGGTCTGCACCGGGGAGACACCGCGTCTCGCAGAGGAAGGTTATGTGATCCTCATTGACGTTGGATCCGTCCCAGTCTCCTCCTCGCTCGCGCGCCATGGAGAGCTCGATGAAGAAATGAGCGGCGAGGAAGCTGAGAGTGGGGCGAAGCGAGGAGGCTCGGGCGAGCGGGCTCGACGGAGACGAACTGCAGCAGCACTCCGGCGTAGATCGAGGAGCGCTGCGGCGATAGGAAGAAGAACGAGGCAATGACGGGGTGGAGGGGCGCGCGTGCTCTGCCGCTCTCTCTCCTCCCTTACTTATAGCCTGTGGGCTATGAAGTCGAGGGGGCGGGCGTGGGATCGTGGGATTAACAGTGCCCACGACCCCACATCCCCACCTTTATCGCGCAAAATTGCTGCGTGCAGTAACTCCACGGGCGAGCGAAACCGCCCACCTCAGCCGCAGTGGATCCGCTTGCGTGCCGAGGCCCGGAGGTGGTGGTCCCGGCCTGCTGAAGCGTCCCATCGCGCGCGTGGGCTCACAGGCTGGCCCGGACGGCTGGCACCACGTGGTGTGCCCACGACAGGTGGCTGATCGAGAGGCTTAGCCAACACGCCACCTAGTTCCCGCCGATGCATTCGAAATTCTAGGAAGATACGACTATACGTATCCGACTCCCTCCAGCCGGCTTCCCGGGAGTCGGACAAGGTTTCTTTCAGAGTACCCGAAGGAGGAAACTATTGAGGCTCCTCGGCACATCAGCCGCGGCGCCTCACCAGCTTCGGGGACTACTGTCGGAGTAATGGGCCACGGGTAGCCTAACCCGAGTCCCGGAACCTTTCAAGACATCGGGCCGGCTGCGCCCCTCAAGGCGTCAAGATGAAGCGTCGCCTTCTGGTGGCCGGTTGGCCGAACAGCCGACTGCTAGAAGGCGGCCATGCTTAGGAAGGCAGCACAAAGACAGGCCGACTCCTGGCAGGCAGCCTCCAGAGAGGCCGGCTCCCAGCAGTCGGCCCACGGTGCCCTGAAAGTCTTCACCCCCATTAAAGAAGACAGGATGGGGAGAGGCAACAGTGTAGCCCATCCCCCCACGAATCTGGGGCCGGACGTGGCCATAGTGCCTCGTACCAGCTGAGATCTCCGCTCGGTGCGGCACTGTTGCCACTTCACCCTCGACGTCACTACTGACAGGCAAAGCCCTGCTCCCACGACCGCCTGTCGGTACGGCCCCAGGACGGCAGGCCCTACAGGTCAGCGAGAGCCCGAAAGACGATGGAAGCTACACCAATCGGATCCGAGGGAGGCCGGCTCCCAGCAGCCGGCCCAGTCCTCCCTTGGAGGCCCATGCACCATTAACCAGATAAGATGCAGAATGGCTACAGTGATCTCCCACCAGGCGGCGGGACCGTAGCCACACCTCCCCGACCAAGCACGTGTCATTAGCAGCACAGCTAGAGTGATCTGTAGCCGGCAGGACCCGCGAGGGGCAGAGGCGGCCTGTCGGCTTCGTACCAGACCAGCCGGCGGGGCCCACTAGGCGGCGGGCCCCAGCAGTCAGCGGAGAAGCCGGTGGCCAGAGAGATAGATGGCCGGGCCCTACGCCCGGCCAGATTACCATTGTACCCCTGGGGGGTAGGCCTATATAAACCCCCCAAGGCACCCATGCAAAGGGTTCCCACCCGGTTAGGACTAGATTCATACCTAGGGGAGGAGAGAGCAAGGCTTGCCTTCTCCCACCTCTAGCATACAGCTCGAGGAGCACCATTGTACTCACTTGCGCCTTAGTGATCATGCGGAGTCCCCGCAGAGCAGGACTAGGGGTGTTATCTCCTAGGAGAGCCCCGAACCTGGGTAAAGTTCGTCGGCGTACGTGTCTACGCCTCATCCCGCTTCCAAGCACCGGCGACGTTCTACTCGCTCGCACCATGATAAGCCATCCATTGGCATATGGCACACCCAACCCCCGACAAGTTCTACTTTCCTCCCACTCACTTCTTTCGAGAGAAACTCATTCTAGAAAGGATCCATTATTAGCAATGAATATCTTGCCTTCGGATCTATGATAGAAGGT
This sequence comes from Triticum dicoccoides, assembly GCF_002162155.2. Taxonomy (NCBI): domain Eukaryota; kingdom Viridiplantae; phylum Streptophyta; class Magnoliopsida; order Poales; family Poaceae; genus Triticum; species Triticum dicoccoides. Next base: position 424,275,719 of record NC_041392.1, on the reverse strand, counting down.
GTACCCAACAGTCTCCTTTGGGTATCCTATGAAGACACATTTCTCCGATTTGAGCTCGAGCTTATCAGGTTGAAGCTTTTTCACATAAGCATCGCAACCCCAAACTTTAAGAAACGACATATTTAACATGAATGCAGCCGTCTCTAAAGCATAACCCCAAAACGATAGCGGTAAATCAGTAAGAGACATCATAGATGGCACCATATCTAATAAAGTACAGTTACGATGTTCGGACACACCATTACGCCATGGTGTTCCAGGTGGCATGAGTTGTGAAACTATTCCACATTGTTTTAAATGAAGACCAAACTCATAACACAAATATTCACCTCCACGATCAGATCATAGAAACTTTATTTTCTTGTTACGATGATTTCCCACTTCACTCTAAAATTCTTTGAACTTTTCAAATGTTTTAGACTTATGTTTCATTAAGTAGTTGTACCCATATCTGCTCAAATCATCTGTGAAGGTCAGAAAATAATGATACCCACTGCGAGCCTCAATACTCATCGGACCGCATACATCAGTATGTATTATTTCCAATAAGTCAGTTGCTCGCTCCATTGTTCCAGAGAACCGAGTCTTATTCATCTAGCCCATGAGGCATGGTTCGCAAGCATCAAGTGATTCCAAAACCCCATCAACATGGAGTTTCTTCATGCGCTTTACACCAATATGACCTAACCGGCGGTGCCACAAATAAGTTGCACTATCATTATTAACTTTGCATCTTTTGGTTTCAATATTATGAATATGTGTATCACTACAATCGAGATTCAACAAAAATAGACTACTCATCAAGGGTGCATGACCATAAAATATATTACTCATATAAATAGAACAACCATTATTCTCTGATTTAAATGAATAACCGTCTCGCATTAAACAAGATCTAGATATAATGTTCGTGCTCAACATTGGCACCAAATAACAATTATTTATGTCTAAAAGTAATCCCGACGGTAGATGTAGAGGTAGCGTGCCGACGGGGATCTCATCGACTTTGGAACCATTTCCCACGTGCATCGTCACCTTGTCCTTAGCCAATCTTCGTTTAATCTGTAGCCCCTGTTTCAAGTTGCAAATATGAGCAACATAACCAGTATCAAATACCCAGGCGCTACTATGAGCATTAGTAAGGTAAACATCAATAACATGTATATCAAATATACCTTTCACTTTGGCATCCTTGTTATCCGCCAAATACTAGGGGCAGTTCCGGTTCCACTGACTAGTCCCTTTGAAGTGGAAGCACTCAGTCTCAGGCTTAGGTCCAGACTTGGGCTTCTTCCCTTGAGCAGCAACTGGCTTGATGTTCTTCTTGAAGTTCTCCTTCCCTTTGCCCTTTTTCTTGAAACTAGCGGTCTTGTTCACCATCAACACTTGATGCTCCTTCTTGATTCCTACCTCTGCAGCCTTTAGCATCGCGAAGAGCTCGGTATTTTTTTCCATCTCTTGCATATTATAGTTCATCATGAAGCCTTTATAGCTTGGTGGCAGTGATTGAAGAACTCAGTCAATGCCACTATCATCAGGAAGATTAACTCCCAGGTGAGTCAAGTGGTTGTGGTACCTAGACATTCTGAGTACGTGTTCACTGAAAAAACTATTCTCCTCCATTTTGCAGCTATAGAACTTGTTGGAGACTTCATATCTCTCAACTCAGGCATTTTCTTGAAATATTAACTTCAACTCCTCGAACATCTCATATGCTCCGTGACATTCAAAATGTCTTTGAAGTCCCGATTCTAAGCCGTAAAGCATGGCACACTGAACTAACGAGTAGTCATTAGCTTTGCTCTCGCCAACTATTGCTTCCATGACTATCACTCCGCTTAGTGATAAAGTAAAGCAATTACATGGCGATTTCATTTCATACAATAAAGCAACAACCATAAGGCTCCTGCCAGTTGCCGATAACTTTTACAAAACATGACCATCTCATACAACAATTTATATCACATCACAACATTGCCTGCAAAAACAAGTTAGACGCCCTCTACTTTGTTGCTGCAAGTTTTACGTGGCTGCTACGGGCTTCTAGCAAGATACATTCTGACCTAAGCATCAAAACCACAATGATTTTTCGTCAAGTGTGTTGTTTTAACCTTCAACAAGGACCTGCCATAGTCAAACTCGATTCAACTAAAGTTGGAGAAACAGACACCCGCTAGGCACCTGTGTGTGAAGCACGTCGATAGAACCAGTCTCATGAACGCGGTCATGTAATGTCGGTCCGGGTCGCTTCATCCAATAATACCGCCGAATCAAAGTAAGATGTTGGTGGTAAGAAGTATGACTATTATCGCCCACAACTGTTTGTGTTCTACTCGTGCATATATCATCTACACATAGAGTTGGCTCAGATGCCACTGTTGGGGAAAATTTCCTACGATCACACAAGATCTCACTAGGAGATGCATAGAAATGAGAGGGGAGAGTGTGTCCACGTACCCTCGTAGACCGAAAGCGGAAGCGTTTAGTAACTCGGTTGATGTAGTCGAACATCTTCACGATCCAACCGATCCATGTACCGAACATACGACACTTCCATGTTCAGCACACGTTCAGCCCGATGACGTCCCTCGAGCTCTTGATCTAGTTGAGGATGAGGGAGAGTTCTGTCAGGACAACGGCATGGCGACGGTGATGATGAAGTTACCGATGCAGGGTTTCACCTAAGCACTACGACGATATGACTGAGGTGTTAAACTGTGAAGGGGGGCACCACACACGACTAAGAGATTGTCTGTTGTCACTTTGGGGTGCCCCCTTCCCACGTCTATAAAGGAGGGGGGAGAGGCCGAAGTCCAGTAGGGGCGCACCGTAGGGGGAGTCCTACTTGGACTCCTAGTCCAAGTAGGATTCACCCCCCTTTTCCTTTCTTCCACCGGAGGGAATAGGAAGGAGAGTGAGAGGGAAATGGAAGGGGGGCGTGGCCCCACCTCCTTGTCCTATTCGGACTCCCAAGGAGGAGGGCAAGCGACCACCCCCCGCGGGCTTCCCTCTCTCTCCCTTAGGCCCATGTTGGCCCAATACTTCCCCGGGGGGTTCCGGAAAAATACCGGAATCACTCGGAACCATTCTGATGTCCAAATATAACCTTCCAATATTTGAATCTTTACCTCTCGACCATTTCGAGACTCCTCGTCATATGCATGATCTCATCCGGGAATCCGAACAAACTTCGGTCATCAAATCACATAACTCATAATACAAATCGTCATCGAATGTTAAGCGTGCGGACCCTACGGGTTCGAGAACTATGTAGACATGAACGATACATATCTCCGGTCAATAACCAATGGCAGAACCTGGATGCTCATATTGGCTCCTACATGTTCTACGAAGATCTTTATCGGTCAAACCGCATAACAACATACATCATTCCATTTGTCATTGGTATGTTACTTTCCCGAGATTCGATCGTCGGTATCATCATATCTAGTTCAATCTCGTTAACAGAAAGTCTGTTTACTCGTTCCGTAATGCATCATCCCATAACTAACTCATTAGTCACATTGCTTGCAAGGCTTATAGTGAAGTGCATTACCGAGAGGGCCCAGAGATACCTCTCCGATACTCGGAGTGACAAATCCTAATCTCGATCGATGCCAACTCAACAAACACCATTGGAGACACCTATAGAGCATCTTTATAATCATGCAGTTACGTTGTGATGTTTGATAGCACACAAAGTGTTCCTCCGGTATTCGGGAGTTGCATAATCTCATACTCAGAGGAATATGTATAAGTCATGAAGAAAGTAATAGCAATAGAACTAAACGATCATAATGCCAAGCTAACGGATGGGTATTGTTCATAGCATTATTCTCTAATGATGTGATCTCGTTCATCAAATGACAACACATGTCTATTGTCAGGAAACTTAACCATCTTTGATTAACGAGCTAGTCAAGTAGAGGCATACTAGGGACACTCTGTTTGTCTATGTATTCACACAGGTACTAAGTTTCCGGTTATACAATTCTTGCATGAATAACAAACATTTATCATGATATAAGGAAATATAAATAACAACTTCATTATTTCCTGTAGGGCATATTTTCTTCAATCTTGCACGGTCACGATAGCCAGGCATGTTAGAGGATAGTTTGCAGTTATGTTGGCAGCAACATCGGTACCAAGGGCGGGGGGAAAATAGAACCATTTTTCTACTGGTTAAGATGAGGCAGACCAATAGGCAAAGTTCTCGTCCACCGGTGGTTACCGGAATGTTAATAACAATAGTAAAAGGGTCTTCCCGACTGAGTGGTACACCAGGGTGTTTATGTAAGCAGGGAATTAATACTTGTTAGATCATATAGATCAAAACAAGGGTTAAACAGACCAACTGAATGGACATTGTGATTAATAGATTGTTCTGACAATGGAAAGGAAAATGTGATTATACCCAAGTATAAGGAGTATATGCTTCTCAAGGACAAATAAAGCATGATATACATGAAAGGACAACAAATACATATCCATTTAGATAATGGGGCAAGGAGAATCATGATGTTTACCCATACAACAGTGGTTGGATAATTGATTAAGAAATAATTAGCATTTCGCTTTCAATGTTCTTTTTGATGATCGAAATACCACAGTCATGCTTCGAGGTTGGAGTTTGGATACACAAAGGGTCGATCAGGATCAGCGTCTAGAATAAGTCTTACAATTTCCTCATGGTAGAACGGATAACATTGCTAAACAAGATACTATGGCAATAGGTCCTTCGAGCAGGCGTGCTAGACATGACATCACCTTATTGGGTTACATAGAGATCAAAGTTATAATTCTTAGAAAATGTTCCAACCATCACATCTAACCAAGTTTTAGATCTGATTAGTGTCGGGATACCTAAGACTCAGGATGTCTGATAAGAAAAGGGTGGAACAAAAATTGATGCGAAGATGTTGCAAGATTCTTGGGAAATGTAATATGGAAGGAAGATCCAAAACAAGAGTTCATCATTAACCATGGAGGAGATGAGGAGTGTCGCTGATGGGCATTAGCGACAACTCATCAATATTTCCAAAAAGATGGATTTCCACAATTATGTGATAAGGTAGTAGCATTGTGCATACCAAAGTATATAATGAGGTATGTTTGAGGAGAACATCCACCATTAAGCATTAATCAAAAGTGCACCTGGAATTATGGACTGAGTAGCACGATCAATGTTAGAATGATGATTCAATAACCAACAAACTGGGAATGTAACTAATGACCATTAACTTCAAAGCAATAGGGTTGCTAGAAGTTTTGAATTCGCACATCATAGTTCATTTGTTGGTATTCTGATTAGAAACAACACGGGGACCACGAAATGAATGGTGATGGCGAGATACATCGCTATATCAAGAATTCATAAGAGGTGGTGAGATTCTCATGAAATTCTTGACATAAAAGATGGTAATACTCCAAGGTAGAACATAACATCAGCTGGATAGCAAGAAACTCAAGGTACAACACAGAACTTGAATGCATTTGCATCAGACGAAAGGCAAGGATGTTGTCGAGGACAACACAAATTATCAAGGGAGAAGGATGGTACTTTTCATCATGAATTTGACTGACCTATCGGAAGAAGTCAAAATGTTGCAATGTTCATGACACATTTTGTCGAGAGTTTTCATGAAGATGTAATTGATCAGTAAGATGATCAAAGCAGATGTAATGGTAAAGCTAAAAGTCAATGGAACCGCGGATGTGACACAAGCTCAGATTCCATCATGTAGTGTAAGAAAAATGATACAATTGATGAAAGTTTATCACGAGCTAAGCTCATCGTCAGAAATGTGCACTGGGAACAAGGACTAGGTAGCACAGTTAAAATTAGCATGAAAATGATGTAGCCGATCCGGCTAGGAATGGCGTCATGGAGCATTAAACTTCCCAGCAACAAAGTACTAGGAGTACTAAATCATAATGCGAATTCGAGTCACTTGTCAGAGTTCTGAGTGACGGGCAATGCAAACCTGTGAAGTGGCTAAAACGATGAGAAGTATTATTCCAATAAGAATTCATAAGATGTAGTGCAATGGCACAATATCCTCGAGATTCCAGAGGGTAATACTCGAAGATAGAACAAAATAGAAGATGAACTTGGTCATCTATCTACGGCTGACAGATGCTTTAACCTTGTCAAAAAATGGACGAGGCACGGAGATGGAGTTCAAATGAGGTCAACATGTTCAGGACCATAACTGCATGGAATCAAGTTAAGGAAACTTGTAAGGATTATACAAATGAATAAATATTTTGCAAGAAGCTTCCATAATGGTCTACAACATTTCCATGGGCATGAACACAAAGTTCAAGGTCGACTCCCACTTCTTTAATGCATAACCTTTTATTTACTTCTCACTTTTGATTAAGTTGTACTATTGAAATTTTATCCGGCGTAACACCAGTAGAGTATGACCCCATGAAAACTTTCGGGTTCACACCAATTAGGGAAGGCATAGGTTCTACCCATTAGGGCACCTTAGGAACATAGAACACAAACTCCAAGAGTAAATAACACAAGCTCGATAGTAGAGCATGGTTGGCAAAATAAGAGGATACAATTTACCAAAGGCTTGTGTATCAGGGGAAGAACTCACAAGTATTTTGAATGTGAAGGAAACTGTCAGATAATAACCTAGCAATGGGTCTGACGGTTCACAATGGGGCTGATGTGAGTATTGGTCCTTAATCAGAGGAAGAAAGAATGCAAATGCATCAGATTATGGAAACATATGAATAATTCGATGCTTAAATACAAAGAAATTATGATTTCCAGATTGGTGTAACAAAATCAAATGCTCTGATTAAGTATGAGTAAGCTGAATAGACTTAGAGGCATAGTCCATGGCAAATTTGTTGGTCGAGATCTACCTCATGTTTAAAATGATGTCTGAACCGGGAGGATGAATTCTAGGATCCGAATGAGGATTTCAAGCATTAACAACATATTGAATCAAGGGACTCAAAATGACAGTGACAAAGGATGCCAATAAGATTACTGGACATATGGAATTTACCATAATGCAAGCAGGCTAGAATGTCAAGAGCAATAGGTTGTAGAGGATTTTCGGAAGATCAAATAGTATTTTGAAGACTTTTGTGAAACACATGATCACCTAGGGATGAACGAATCACCGGTAAGTGTGAGGAATTTTCATAGGTGTATTCGTGTGACTAGGAGCTGCAAGGCAGTAGACACAAGGGTTTCTCAGAACATCGGAGAGTAATTCGAGGCATCTTGTAATAATAAGAGCAACCCAGAATGAATGAATGAATGACAAGTGTATGAATTTTCCATAGGTATTTGTCGGTGGTAGGGAATTGCCAAGGCAGTGGGCACAAGGGTCTTGGGAAAAACATCAACAAATATCTTCAGAATCTTCTGGTGAATCAAGCCATCATCTGGAATGAGGGGCTCTATGGGAGGAAGTAGTTATGAGAACCTAGAGTTAGAGTTAGTAAAACGTCTAACCCGAAATAGAGAGAGATCAGAATCCCAGAGTAAAGGAGAAGAATAAAATATCCTAATCCCATCCATTGGCGATGTGGACCCGTTAGCCACACAACAATGTTAGTAAAAGTTTTTCAAAGACTGGACTCAACTTAGGCCAAGGAGTTGGAAAGGGGCTTCCTATAGGTAGTCGGCTCTGATACCAAATTGTGACGTCCCCGACTCAATTGTACACTGATCATACACGCAAATGCGCACGATCAAGATCAGAGACTCATGAGAAGATATCACAATACAACTCTAGACACAAATTGAAACATAAAGCTTTATATTACAAGCCAAGGCCATGAAAGCTCAAATACATAAGTCAGCAGAAGCAACAACATCTGAGTACATGCAGAAGATAAATAAGTTTTCCTTAAGAAGGCTAGCAAAACAATGACATCTAGATCAAAAAGGCGCAGGCCTCCTGCCTAGGGCCTCCTAACTACTCCTGGTCTTCGGTGGTCTCCACGTACTAGTAGGCTCCGTCGAGATAGTAGTAGTCGCCGGCTGGATCGGCTGGCTCGTGGGCTCCGTCATCTGATCTCAACAATCGGGTAAAGGGGAAAAAGGTAGCAAAGCAACTATGAGTACTCATCCAGAGTACTCGTAAGACTTACATCAGATCTATGCTAAGTATGCACTAGTATGAAAGGGAAGGGGCTGTATCTGTGGACTATACTACAGAATCCAGAATAGAATTGAAGGCCTAGCCTATCGAAGACTAGCATCTTGCAGGAACAGAAGATAGTAGAGTAACATATATTATAGTTACAAGTATATTTTAAACAACGTCCAGTGATTCTTCCGCTACTCTCTGCGAGAAAGCGATCCCAGAGCTATCATATCCATTTAGTATCTCCAGTATCCAGTTCTAGTTGTAATAAATTGGGATACAACTCCGGGCGTCTGTTACTGTGGACACGACTATTCTAATAGATAAAGTTCCCTACAGGGGTGCACCAACTTACCCAACACTCTCGATTAACTCTGGTCGGCCACACTTTTCCGGGTCATGCCCGGCCTCGGCTGATCAACACACCGTAGTTCTACCTAGGCTCAACTGAGAGGCTAGCATGTCGGTTTACATCATAAATGCGAAGGGGTCATGGGCCAATCATCCTTTTTAATCTTGCAAGCTGCAAGGATGGTCGGGATCAGTCATGGCTACCTCTTTATACAAAGCACGTGCTTACGTGGACCACCTAGGCGCGTACCGCTCAACTGCTGACGTCTGTGGAATTGTACGACATCGAGTGCCCATACTTATTCCCGCATGGTGGTTAGTGTGAAATGGCCAGAGGCCTACTCAGATCACATATCCAAATTGTTTGTGCACTAGGAGCACGCAGTGATGATGAGTGATCCTGTCCTCCTATATCGAGGACTTATGGCAAGGATCAAGATTATGCCTCTCTAGGATGGTCTGCTTGCCTGGATGTGCCTTGTGATTATATCGCGGGTACCCTCCAGGTCAACCCGACTTCAGTAACTCTCGCGAGTACCCCTCAGGGTTGACCCAACTTCAACAAGGGACTGCGGTAAAGTCAAGGTATCCATGTGTCCATAACATTAAGGGGGAAATCCAAGCAATCACCCTCGATGGATTCACACTCGATGTAACCGTCAAGGTGAACTTGGAGGAATCACCCTCGATAGGTTCACACTTGAGGGGCTACACGACAGAGGCATCATTAGAGGTCATGAAAGAGGAATCACCCTCGGTAACCCACAACCAACTAGCTACGCTACAGGGATATCATCAGGAGTGAGGTTGGAGATATCACCCTCAACACTTGATAGTAGCTCTGTAGAGTCGTACAACTAAGGGGGGTGCATGGTGATGTGTCGGTATCTGCACATCGATCACGCTGATCGAGCCACCGGTAGAAAAGGAGGGCAACAAGGACAAGGATGAGGGATCACTGATGGATTACTAACCAACCTATACTAAGCATATAGGATATCAGGTAAAGTAACAACAATAGGTTACAAAAGCAAGCTATGCATCAGAATAGGAGCTACCGAACAACAGTAGCAAATTCTAATGCAAGCATGAGAGAAAAAGAACGGGCGATATAGGAATGATCAAGGGGATTTTGCTTGCCTGGAAGCTCTACAGACAGATACGAGCCCTCGACGGTGAAGTAGTCGATCACCGGATCAACAGTGGTCTCGGGGTCTATCGGAAAAGAAGTAACGGAGGGGAACACAACAAATAACAAAACAATCAAATGTATCACGAAGGATGGCATGATGATATGCTATGCTAGGGGTGACCTAATGCAGTACTAGGTGTTGCAGACGGAGTAGGAAAATATCCGGGAATATTTTCCTGGCTTTAGGCATTTATCGGTCAAACGATCCCAAGGGGAAGGTTCCTTGTTTGTAGTGTTGGGCGTATGTGACAGGTATATGGACGGTGTATTCAGATTTGTTTTATTTTTTCGAACAAATTTCATATGTAAATTATTTTCAACTGAGTTACGATTATTTTTTAATTATTTTTCAAAGTTTTAAATAATTTCTGAATTATCTAGATTTAACTTAATTTGAAAAATTAAATAGAAATGGCTGGGTGCACCTAGGATAGTACACCCAGCAGCGCACAGAGGGGCTGACAGTGGGCCCTGGGGCTGCTGAGTCAGTAGGTTAACGCTGGCCAGTTGACCAGTTAACTGGGTCAGCAGGGGCCCATAGGCAGCGACCTTGAGGGGGGTATGGCCCGCCATGTCAGCAGCGCTGGAGAGCAAATGAGGAGGCGCGCGGGCGTGGCGGCAGCAGGGGCCAACAGCCGGAGGCAGGCACGGGGAGCGGCGGCCGACGGTACAAGGAAGTAGGGGCAGGGCGCGCGGGGGCTGCGGGTGCACGCGATCAGCAGGGGGACTAGCGAGCGAGTAGAAACAGCAGCAATGGATGATACGTCTCCAACGTATCTATAATTTTTTATTGTTCCATGCTATTATATTATCAATATTGGATGTTTTATAATAATTTTATAGTCATTTTATATCATTTTTTGGTACTAACCTATTGACATAGTGCCAAGTGCTAGTTGCTGTTTTTTGCATGTTTTTTACATCGCAGATAATCAATACCAAACGGAATCCAAACGCAGCGAAACTTTTTGTGGATTTTTTTGGGACCAGAAGATAACCAATGGGCCGAAGAAGCACCTGGGGGTTGCTCCGAGGGGAGCACAACCAACCAGGGCGCGCCTAAGCTTGGGGATGCCCTGACATCCCAAGCTATTATACAAGAATGAGCAACCAACTAAGCTTGGCGATGCCCCCGAGTGGCATCCCCGCTTTCTTCCAACAACTATCAGAATTTTACTCAAGGCTATATTTTTATTCGTCACATAATATGTGTTTTGCTTGGAGCATCTTGTATGATATGTGTCTTTTCTTGTTTTTTTTGTGTTTTAAGTTATTAATCCTTGATGGACACACCTTTTTGAGAGAGCCAAAATTATGTCATGACTTGTTAGAATTGCTCTCTATGCTTCACTTAAATCTTTTATGAGCTAGGACTTGCTCTAGTGCTTCACTTATATCTTTTTGAGCATGGTGTTCTTTGTTATTTTTGAAGAAATTCTCTTTGGTTCACTTAAATTATTTTGAGAGAAATAAAATTTGTTATGCTCATGATCTTAACTTATATTTGGTTGAGCTTATGAAAAGCAACTCATGAAAATTAGTCCCAATGTGGTAGATATCCAAGAAAGATAAAGTAAAAGAAAATGTCATGAAGATCATTGAACAAAATAAACTTTATTCTTAGTAACTGATATATGATGATGTGATATGTGAGTCATCTTGATAAGTAATTATGATTTAGTAAGAATATTTGTGTTAAGGTTTGTGATTCCCTATGCATGCACGAAAGTCAATAGTCATGCAATGAAAACTATATCCTACTTGTGGTGCATTGTTCAGTGTTAATTATGCTTAATGCTTGATTAAGAGATTATTCATTTGTTGGTTGGTCCCTTCCCAATCTTTTGCTAGCCTTCATTTTGCACCAAGTATGACTTCTACTTGTGCATCCAAAATCCTCTAAACCAGTTTTGCCACATGAGTCCACTATATCTACCTATATGCGGTATTATTTTGTCATTCTAAGGAAATCCAAGTGATGTAGAGTCCAGAAACACCAGATCCAATCTAAACACCATCACGGAAGGGTTCACCACTTCGATTGGTGCCTCTCCGATGATGCGTGAGTAGTTCTTTGTAGACCTTCGGGTCCGTAGTTAGTAGCTAGATGGCTTAATCTCTCTCTCTCTTGATCCTCAACACAATGGTCTCTTGGAGATCCATATAATGTAGCTCTTTTGCGGTGTGTTTGTTGGGGTCGATGAACTTCGAGTTTATGATCAGATCTATGTTTTATATCCATGAAAGTATTTGAGTTTCTTTGATATCTTTTATGCATGATCTCTTATAGCCTCTTATTTCTTCTCTGATATTTGGGTTTTGTCTGGACAACTCGATCTATTTATCTTGCAATGGGAATAGGTGCCCGGTAGTGGGTTCGATCTTACGATGCTTGATCCCACTGACAAAAAGGGAACCAACACGTATGTATCGTTGCTACTAAGGATAAAAAGACAAGATCTACATATACCGACATATAGATAAACGGATCTTGTTTACATCATGTCATCGTTCTTATTGCATTACTCCGTTTTTCCATGAACTTAATACACTAGATGCATGCTGGATACCGATCGATGTGTGGAGTAAAAGTTGTAGATGCATGCAGGAGTCGGTCTACTAATTTTGGACTTGATGCCCATGTAATGATCATTGCTTGGATATCATCATAATTATTTGAAGTTCTATCAATTGCCGAACAGTTATTTATTTACCCACTGTTTGCTATTTTTCTCGAGAGAAGCCACTAGTGAAACCTACGGCCCCCGAGTCTTATTTCTCATATATTTGCCTTTGCGATCTACTTTTTCCTTGCTTTTATTATTCAGTTCTATTAAACAAAAAAAATATCTTGCTGCAATTTATTTTATTTGCGATCTATTATTTCAATCTATTACAACTTTCTCCTGTCAAGACAAAATTTCTAGCGCCGTTACCCGAAAGGGATTGACAACCCCTTTAACACGTCGGGTTGCGAGGTGTTGTTATTTGTGTGCAGGGGCTGTTTACGTTGTATTGCTTGGTTCTCCTACTGGTTCGATGCCTTAGTTTCATAACTGAGGGAAATACTGTACCATCGATGTGCTACATCATCCCTCCCTCTCCGGGGAAATACCGACGTAGTTCCAGCTGTCATCAATGATTTATCTTTTTTTCAGTCAACCTAGTATGAATAATATGATGTGGGGGGCACCCATGAAGCTTATGTGGCTTGGTTGCAAGGCTACAAAAGGTTAGAGAAAAATAAATAGATAATGTGTTTAGAGTACACTCCACTAAATAGATACACTTTGGATCCATTGCAACGCATAGGCCGACACATCTATACCCCTACTAGCAAGATGCCCATGCGTTGCACGGAACATCAAGATGCATTTACATGAGTAGTTTATCTTGTGAGAGAAAAGGATGAATGAGGGAAGGCCTTATTTGCAAATGTGGAGAGGGGTGTGAGTATCTTTTTGCAAAATTGCCATAGTTTCCTTCCTATCCGTCAGATATAAATCGAACGGCCTATATTGTAGGATGGCAGGCACACCATCATCACCAACTGTGTTTTTATAAGAGTAGAGATACTAGCAACATGCCCGTGCATTACACGGAACATCAAGATGCATTTTTTTACAAAACACCTGTTGTGATTGACCCATTCAGGAGTAATCCCGTGTGTAAAAGCTAATGATATCTCGGGAACTTTATCGGAAAAATGGTATCTCGAGAATTTCATCGAATAAATGATATCTTGAGAAAGATGAGAGATAAGGTGAGGAGGAGTGGGGCGTGGTGGTGACTGGTGGTCGGACTGGGCAGAGGCATGGGGATGGACGGCGCCGGCAGTGGCCACCATGCCAGATTGTTCCACAGACTTCCTTTTTTAATTGCTCAGCAATGAGGTTGTGGGAGATAAGGATGAACGAGGCAAGGCCTTATCTGTATATGTGGAGAGAGGTGCGGTTCTTTTTGTAAAATTGTCAGAGTTTGCTTTCTATCCGCCAGATATAGATCGGGCGGTCTATATTACAAGATGGCAGGCACACCATCATCACCAACTCGGTTTTTTATAAGAGTAGAGATAGTGTGTGAGTAACTTTGAAAGTTGGTCATTGGATGAAGCCAATCCGACGACACAAAGATGGCAAATACGAGCACTACTGGCCCTTGGATATCATCTACATTCCACCAGATTCTGCCACATGTAGAATCTAGAAGACTCCATGGTTGAACCTAAGCCTAATGCACAAACCTCAAAACACAAGCACTTCTCCTTATTTCTAGAATCTTCTATATCTTAATTTCCCAAACTTCTTTTTTCAAAATGAATTGTCACTATTTTTTTACTTTATGCTTTACAATGCACAATTCCATGAATCTTAAAATAGATTTCTTATAAAACTAATTGATTTTGAACTAGATGAACTATAAGAATTAAACGAACATCTACATCATGCATATATGACTCAAAGCTTACATGCTATAGTCTATTATTTATTCATAATTTGGTTACAAAATCTCATGTGTGCAATGCACATGTACCTTAGTAGTTGGTACAAGTAAGAAACAAATTCCGGGTTTGGCACGAGCTCGTACTGCAGGAGCACCACAAGGCATGCCGTAGGAGTTACATTTCCCTCTCAGGGCCCACATGACCGAGCTTCAGTGGCCTAGTGCACCGGCCTATGAGTCAATGACATGCGGACCTTAAATGCAACTGGCCCACATGCCATTCTCATGGTGGTGGCGTGGTTCATGACTCACTTGTTCGAGATGAACCGACCAGTGGTGGCATGGCCGTGGCGAGGGTGCCCTAGCTGGGCGTCGAGGCGTTACGAGGCGTAGATGGCCACACCGGCGGGTACTACCTGTAGTATAGAAGTACTCCAGCTGAGAATTGATGCCCGGGGAGAAATGTATCACAGCCACTGGATGAAAATTCGATGGTGTGGGAGTACGGATCGGAGCACAGGAGTGGAGTAGGCAAACCGCGTCCAATCGGGTGTGGCTGTGGTAGAAAGTTGATGGCCGCTGCAGTTCAGCTGGCCTGCATGTCATGCACACAAAGACAGAGGAGCGGTGGGGCCGAGAGGGATGAGGCGCACGCCGGGGGACATCGTGCCGTGGGTTGGAGCGGCATCGTGGGAATCGTGTGTTGGTGTGGCAGTGGTAGAAACAAGCAACATGATGGTCGCCGTGGTTCAACTTCCAGGGACAAGCTGTCATGTCTGCTGACACATGCATTGCATACCGCTCACTGCAAGGAGCAGTGGTAGAGAAAACTTGTTCCAAAGATACCATTTTTCCGATAAAATTTTCAAGATATCATTAGTTTTTACACATGGGATTACTCCTACAAGGGTCAATCACAACAGGTGTTTTGTAAAAAAAAATGCATCTTGATGTTCCCTGCAATGCACGGGCACCTTGCTAGTTATAGATGAAGCCCACACGGGCATCTTGCCGCGGGGTGTGCCACCGACCCAAACTCAATTTTATTTTCAGAAGCTTAGGTGCACCGGATGTCGGGCCATGCTACAAAATGTAAAAAACAACTCTGATTTTTTTTAAACCTATTATCTTCAAACCAGCCACACATGCCCCTCACCTCATCGAAACAGCCTGAGGAATATATTTTGAGTGAAGCATGATTTATTTTTACTGATATATGTATATCAAAACTAGAGTGTTTATATTTCAAGCCCGTTAACAAGTATTATTCTACTACTTTGGATCCATTGCAACGCACAGGCCAGCACATTGGTAGTAGTAGTCTCTATCTCTATCTCTACTCTACTCTTATAAAAAACATAGGTGTACAGAACATCAGCACGGGCATCTTATACTAGCAAGATGCCCATGCGTTGCACGGAACATCAAGGTGCATTTGTATGAGTAGTTTATCTTGTGGGAGAAAAGGATGAACGAGGGAAGGCCTTATTTGCAAATGTGGAGAGGGGTGTGGGTATCTTTTTGCAAAATTTCCATAGTTTCCTTCCTAACCCTCGGATATAAATCCGATGGCCTATATTGCAGGATGCCCGTCTGATTTATATCTGACGGATAGGAAGAAAACTATGGCAATTTTGCAAAAAGATACCTACGCCCATCTCCACATTTGCAAATAAGGCCTTCCCTTGTTCATCGTTTTCTCTCACAAGATATACTACTCATACAAATACATCTTGATGTTCCGTGCAATGCACGAGGATGTTTCCTAGGGGGTCTTTCCAGTGCGGTGTGGCCATAGTTACAAGTTGACGCCCCTTGAGATGCCGATGTTGAGGGGCACTCGGATTTTGTCTGATGAGCAGGTAAGATGAGTTTGATCACGTAGTAAATGCATTCTAAAGACTACTTCCGTGTCCATTTCCTAATTCTCCCCCTGCCCATTGTCTCACAGGTTAGGTTCGGTGCGAGTGGAGATTGGGTTGCATATGTACGGGAGGGTACCAACATCAAGTTGCACAACATTTAGAACGGTGACACCATTCCCGTAGAACCTTTGTCCAACATTGGGATCAGCCATGCAACGGGTCACCGCCTGAATTGGTACGATGGAAGCACGGTGAGATTGAAGAAGATAGCACGAACCTTGCACATGGCGGTCAAAGGTGGACCATGATGTCTATGGCCGATTTGTTGCCGTATGAGTACAAAGACACTATGCTCCTTTCTAACCGCATCTTGGCGGTGACAAACCAGGGGACTTATTTCATATGGGACACATCCTATGATATACTCCCTCTCTCCATGTTTATTTGTTTTGATTTTTCTCGTTTTATAAGTTTCAAATTCAAATTTAGATCTCCCCATCACATGTTGAGATTACAATGTCCATTAAATCGTTGCATGCATGTATAGTAAAGAAACAAATCTCGAGTTTGGCACGAGTTCATGCAGTGGTAGCACCACAAGGCCTGGCGCAGGAGTTACATTTCCCTCTCGGGGCCCTCGGGACTGAGCTTCAGCGCCTTACTACACCTGCCTTTGAGTCAATAACATGTGGACCCGATAGGTGGCTAGTCCACATGTAATGCTCCCGAAGGTAGAGGGGCACTGGGGCCGAGAGGGGTGAGCCACAGGTCGGGGGATGTGTGGTGTCATAGGTTCAAGCAACGTCGTGGAAATCACGTGTGGCTTTGGCAGAAACTTGATGCTTGCCACATTTCAGGTGGCCCACATGTCAAGCACACAAAGGCAGAGGGGCGGTGCGGCCAAGAGGGGTGAGGCGCACGTCGGGGGACGTGGTGCCGTGGGTTGGAGCGGCGTCGTGGGAATCGCGAGTGGCACTAGATGAAACATGATGGTCGCCGTAGTTGAACTTCCATGGACAAGCTGTCATGTCTATGGACACATGCATTGCATACCGATCACTAGAAGGAGTAGTACTAGAGAAAGCTAGGGGGATAAATAGTTCCTTATAGTCAAGCGGACCCACACTACCACTTGTTTCAAAGACATGCGCACCATCAAAATAGTCCATCTATATCAATATACACAGAGAGGGAATAATTTTTTTTACAAGAGAGGAAATGGTTCATCCATCCACAATGCCCTGCTGTTGGTGCAGCTTCTTATTGTTCTCATTTCCTGTGGGAGACGGCTTCACAACAAGCTCTCTGGACCTTGAAGTTATCTCAAAACTCACACGAGCATCGAGGGCAGCATATTTTATCCGCTCGTACATCAAGGGATAATTCTCCCATCCAGACGACCTTAATGCCAGCATCTCGTCACCCTTCTGAAGATTTGTTCCGAGCACAAAATTTGCTACGTCGAATAGGGATGGTGTCGGTTTATCACAATTTTCTGCAGGAATTTTTATTTTGGCTTGTACATCAACGATGCTTTTCAAATCAAGGTTGTATGGCTCCAACTTCTGTTTGTCCCCTGTGATGGCTACCCCACAGAAGTATATGTCCTCCCGAGATAAGAAATCATGAAGCTCACCTAGTATGGAGGGCGTGTGTATGATGTGGTACACCAAAACATCATCTTCGAGGCACAACTGAAGGACGGCGGTGCGTTGGATCTTCCCAGTGGCACGCTCCGTGTACTCTATGTTGAGACCAATGACCTTCATCTCCACCTTTTGGAGGGTGTTGGATACATTGTTGATCCACTTCCGAACAACCCTTGGGTGGTCGGTGACTGTGGCAACTATGCCCAACGATCCTTTGAGGAGGACATGTTAGATGCTAAAAACCAGCATCTCGATCTCTTTCGCCATTTGGAACCGCTGGACCGGAGGGCTATGGTTTGGAGAATTAGGATTAGATGGCTAGTCTAACTCAAGAAGATGATTATTTAGAGGGGCTTCGGAATTCTCTAGGAGGATGTGAAGAGGTTAAAACAATTAATGTGAATGCAGTGTGGTTTGGATGCAAATGAAGATGAAGGAGTAGTTAAGAAGCCGAGGAAAAATCGGTTCCCGATGGAGAAGTAGATGGGTGAAGTGGCCTGCAGGCAGTTGATTAGACGACTAGGTAGACCAAACGAAAAGGCTACGCGAGTAGACTGAGGAGTGGTACCTGTCCCAGTACGTGCCCATCCTTCTAGCGCTACATGTGACACTAGCTAGTTGAGGTCACTCTTTCGAATCACCGTGGCGAGACATTTTATGATTCCTTTTTATTTCTGCACCCCTCCTGACAGGTGGGACCTATGCAAACAGATAAAAAATGTGTCGTGGCTGGTTCGGATGGATATTCGTGCGTGCGTGAGAGACACAACATTCTCTAGTTAAGGAATATGCGGTTATCCTCAAAAAAGAAAAGGCCTTCTTCGCGCTTCCACATGCACGATAATTTGGTTCTGCTCGCAATATGGATGATACCTAGAGGATGAAGTGAACACAGAGGCATGGTAGCATGGGAGACCTATTTCTGCTATACAGTACTACTCATGTTCCTACTACTCCTACTAGTAGTAGTAGTACAACTATGGTACACTTGATGGTCAAAGTATTATTCATCCGGTCCTCACAATGAACTGACAAGACCCTGCGTCCTAGGTGACACCAGTCCAGGCGGCATGTTCGAGTTACCAACAATCTCACCTTGTGCACTTTGCATTCACTGTGACCCCCGCTGTATAGCATGCCTTGCCTCGTCTCCCTCTCCCCTAGCACCAGTCCATCTCCATCTCTATTTCGCCGGAGATCCTAAGGTCATTCTTCATCATCTCAATGTGCCCCCGGGTACCCTCGCCTCGCTCGCCTCCCCCAGTACTGCTATTCCCTCGCTGGCCACTCCAGCACCGAGAGCCTTCTCCTCCATAAATCAAGCCCCCAAAACCCCACCTTCCAAACTCCACCATGGCCGAATGCGAACCACGCAGCATCCATATGAGCCGCGATTGGAGCAATCTTCCCAGTGACATCCTCGACCTCTGTTGTTCGTGTATGGATATGTTGAGCACACTGCGGTTGGTTGCATGCTCGAGGGACATGCACACGGCCATCATCGAAGCGAGGCCTAAGCTTTTCAAGACACACTGCTTGCTGCTATCTGGTCTTACGAGGTTTGCTCACCATGATATGGAGGCGTACATGATGCCCCTCGACTTCAATCCGATCTCCATTAGCCGAAACTTCTTTGCACGTATGTAGTGGGTCACCATACATCATTTCCCTCGACTTCGATTCGGTCACCATCGCCCGAAACTTCTTGGCAGGTATGTACTGGGTCGGCATGAACTCCCACTGGATGGCTGCCATCAGAGAAGACGGGAAAAAGTTGGTTCTTGTGAACTTCCAGACCTCCCATGAGAGTATCCTTCCTCCATTGGATTTTATAGAGTTTTACCATCGCGGTCCAAGTCATCTAGATTACCACGTCAGTTGGACGAACCTTATTTTGCAGAAGATTGTAATCTGCCAAGTGCCCACACAACATGTGGATTACGCAGACTTCAAGCTAATTGCCATGTTCGACCGCGGACTCGCCTATCTTTACGCCGGTGCCTTCTTTAGCTGGAGACAACACAGCTCGCAGTGGATCATCGTCAGACCTGATACACACTTCTGTTATGCTATTGAGAAGAATGGAAAGATCTACACGATCGACAAACCAGATGGCACCACATATTGTTGGGACGATGCGTGTAAGTTGTTTCCGTCTGATGTTAATGATGACGCCATGACACTGTTTGAACTTTTTGTGATGATTGTCATATCCCTGTTTGAGCAGAATTTGAGTAGAACTATGGCAATGTATTAGAGACGTCGTAAATCAACTATATTTGGAATGAGTTAATTCATGCGATTGTGACCAAGTCATTACAGCCAATATGTAGATATTGATATTCTCCTTATTTTATAGTAATCTATATACTACTAAATATGAGTGTGTATCAATGGCCATGTTAGTTTCCTCATTGTCATGATGTAGAAACATGCATCACACCGTTGGTTTCATCTAACCGTACATTAGGGAAGTAAATGTGCATATGGATAACTCTATATTTGGAAGTAGTGAAATCCTGTAATGCTTACCATGTATACATACCTATATTCGCCCTTCAGAAATCAATGGCTAGAATAATATGCTCACAATTTTTTTGCCCACAGAAAATGAGTATATAACAATGCATGGTCTGTTAGTTTCATTGAAGAATTTGTTTGTGAGGACAGAACATGATTACATAACCTGCATGACATGGTAGTCTCCTGTGAAGAATCGATTGTGAGATAACAAGAGAATAACCATGCATGACACTTCTATATTTTCGAACCCAACATACACTTCCCTATATTTTCCTCCCAGTTCCAATAGGGACATTTCAATGTTGTTTCTTGCATTATCCTACTCATACTCTGAACAATTGTGATCTTACATTAACACTTCCTATCCTTTTTGATATGATGAAGTGTCCCTACAGTTACTGCCCTTTGTAATCACACCACCTTTGCCAAAAATAGGCAAGCACAACTGGTTCCTCCCTCGATAAGACGACGGCAAAAGACTGATGATCATTTGGACACATGAGCCAGAAAAGTTATATTGCAAAAACCCCACTGTATACAAGCACCGTGAAATACGTGAGTACCCGGATAGTGGTTGTTACGTCTATGAGTAGGATACCTGCTTGTTGGGGCCTTTAGGATTTTTGAGTTGGAGGCAGGTAAACAGCCTTGGGTCACACTCTCTATTTCTCGAACTCAATTATCCGGTCAACTAGGAGATCACCGTTGGCAAGGACCTTGATGGTAGAGAGGCTCTGTTTGCTATGGAAAACTGTGTCTACATGGCGAGCCCTAGGAGTTCGGGAGAAAACTCCCCTGATTGTCAATGATACAGCCTGCAGCCAAAAGAAGGTGAGAATGACAGAGGCATTTGGATTAACTTTGATCCTTGGATGTGTCCAGTCCGACAGGCAGTGATGTGGTTCAAGCCTTCAGGTTGATAGGTAATTGGGCTGTTGCGTGAAAAGGGTGGAGTACTGGTGTCTCCGGATCACTGGTGGTTGAAGCAGGGCTGCAAATTATGATGGTGTTGGATCATCCCTCTTCGAATGACTTGTTGTATTTTTTGCTTGTTCTGGATGGGCAGTTCTCTCTTTTGTTATGAATATTCCATGTCATTTGGTCATCCTCATCTATGTCACTCTTAGTATGTAGTAGTTGCCTCTATTTAGAATGTCATTCTCGTCTGGATCACGAGAGTCTGAGCATTGCATATGGGTGCGTTTTGGTGGTGTAGCAAGACTTCTTGTGAACTATCATGTCTTGTTGTTTATGTCAGTAGTAGTCACTAGTCAGTGTTTGAATGTTATATATATTGTTGTTTCGAACTGTTTATTGTCTCAAACTACTGGTCGGCTAAATGAGTGCATCACCATTCTCCAGTGTTCAGAGTATATCTCCTTTTTCAAGTTATAATTTGAGCTCAGTGTCTTTTCGATGATGTACACTAGTTTGGGCCAGTGAGGTGTCGTTGAATATGGGCCGGGTAGTAACGCAATGCCAAACAGGTCAATTATGACTCTCAGGCCGGGCTCTCAAAAGATCCTCAAAAAAAGTTTGGGCTCTCAAAAAAGAAAGAATTGGGACTCTTGCACGCTGACATGTGGGCGCCACCCGTGTTTTCATGCGCTTGCGAGCTGAGAGCATATTGGCGCGTGTTCGAAATTCATGCTACCTTTTCATCCCCAATCTCCCGCCCCTCCCCCACCTCTGGAATCTCGATTCCTACTCCAGTTCCCCCAAATCCCCCTCTTGTACTCCCTGTACTCAAGCACACTATCATGTTGCCGGTCAATGCAGATCTCCGAGCCAAAGATCCTGAGGTTCGTCCTGCCTTCGGGCGTTGCGTGTTGTCGCTCAACAGTGGCATGGCGGCGCTTGATGACCAGTTTGCCGGCAAAGTGCTGATGGTAAACATCAACGGTGACCGGCCTCCCATCTCGCCAGACGACCTTGTCAAAGCTCTTGGCATTACACATGGCATCCAAATAAGTGACTTGCTCGTTGAAGTCTGTCCGCCACCGGCTGATTTCTTCGTTAGGTTCCAAACAACTTTCGACTGCAGTCGTGTGTTCCAATCTTCCTGGTGTTTGTTTTGCGATGGCGCGCTGGTGAGCTTTGATCAGTGGCACCCAGGATGGGGCTCGGTGCCCTCTGAGCTTGAGTTTTTAACAAATCTTACCTTCCACGGCATGGGTCGATGTGCTTGGAATAGTGAGTCCATGAATGAGCTTATCAATGACCTTGGACGTGAGCTCGTAAGTATGTTTGTTCCTCCAGACAGCTGGGCTCTGACGATTATGGCATGGATGGAGAAGTCGTCCACCATACCGAAGGTGATTTGTGTTGAGATACTAGTGCAGGAACCGAGGTTGTACTATTCATTGCCACCAAGGCCGCTGTGGACCACGTTAGGGATGTACCTATATCGAGTGTTCGTATATGTCGAAGAAGTGGTCAATCCATCAATCGAAGTCATGTCGCCACCGCTGGTGCCCGGGGTCCATTGACGATGTCCATTACAGGAGTCAACATCAGACTTTCCCCGTGTTACTCGGAACGATGGATGGCACAGGACCTACTCCATCGCGCGGCGGAGGCCACTTCTTCTTTGGGAGAAGAGGCAGGGCTGGGTGCCTGGATGTGCTCTAATTTGAGGTAACAACTGAATCTTGTCAGATACTAGTTAAATCCGAGCTATAGGTGTTTAGCACTGACGAGCCAGTACATTTGATTGTGACCTGTTCTATTTTTTTACATGTACTTTTTTTACAAAGGGTTGTACATCAACTTAATGTTCTAGCAGAACTTATATATTGTGTTGTCTGTCTGTTTTCTTTGCACAACATTCAAGATATTTCCCCATCATTGATAAAGACGTTGAACCTTTATGTACGAGTTCGTTGGTTTCAACATAGCCCTACCCGTAGCGATCCACTGCTTGCACCCTGATTGTGCCACCTGCATGAAATATTTGTATGCAAGTTCAGTGTGCTATGATGTTCTATATGATTGTGTCAACTATATAAGTTTTTACTGAGCATCATCAATGCATATGGCTAAAAGATGTATTTACGAGCATCAACCGATGGGTCTCTCTCTCTCACACACACACACGCACAAGTGGGACCAATTGAATTATTTCTTCGCTCGTGACAGCTTTTAATTAGGTTCCACTGTACTCTAACTTTTTTCTTAAGTTATTAATTGAGTTCAGTGACTTCAAAAAGTTGTACAGGAGCCCTGTTTGGGCCTTTCCGGCGTCGCTGAATGTGGGCTGAGTAGCCATGTAAGGTTGTACTGTACTACACAGGCCTTTTTCTCAACATCAGCAATGCAACTGGGCTGGTAGTTGTACACAATCCGGGTCAACTTGTTATTCTCCGCCCCGCTGGGCTGCAAATCTTTCCTAGGATGGATGCATTAGGCTTAACAAGAAAATGGGCTTTAAGAAATGATAAATGGGATGTAATTATAAAAACTATGTAGTAACTGTAAAAAATGCACCAAACACGTAGTTACTTTAAAAAATATATTATTTTTGGAATTTGAAAATTTTAATTTCGTTACTTGTTGCACGCGTTATATTTCGTTGGATTTTTACGTAATACAAATTTATTTTGAAATTATATTTAATCTGACTAGAAATTTCTGGATAAAAATATTTCGGATCCCATCAAAATGTGGGAAATTTTATTGAATTTTGTTTTGAGCGGTTGGTTGAAATTAATAATCGTTGTCCTAGCTAAAAAATGGGTTGTGCTTTTAACAAACTATAAATGGGTTGTAGTAAATTCCATTACAATTCAAAAATGGGTTGTACATTTTTACAAATCACAAATGGGCTATATGTTCTCTGCCACACACTTGCGGGACTACTAAGTTGACGCATGCCCTAAAAAACCTAAGTTGACGCGTATGCAAGGCTTTGTCAACTTATAGTGAACACACGGTTCTAGCAGTAGTGGCCGTTGGATGTCCATCCAACGGATGTCACGCTTCTTCTTCAATCTCCGATATTCTTGCTTCAGCCGCCCAAAAATGATTCCTCCACCTGACATCTGGGCGCACCGTGTCGGAGGCTGACCTGTGGGCCTACTAAGTTGACGCGTACCATGGGCTTTGTCAACTTAGACAATATAAACGATTCTAGCTGCAGTGACCGTACGATGTCCATCCAACGGCCGTCGTGCTTCTTCAACCTCTGGTCTTCTTGCTCCAGCCGCCCAAACCAGCGCCGATCGTGCCGCGTGCTCCTGCCTCCCGTGGCCGGCTGTGATGTCGCGGAGGCCTCACCGCCTGCTACTACTCCCACCACTGACCGGGCCATCCCTCTACTCACCCACACCCCCTTTTATTCTGCGGCGATGGTAGCCTCACATCGCAGCCGAACCAGTTAACCCTCCTACTCCTCTCCGTGTGGGCATCCACTGCCGCGTCGTCCACCACCTTTGTGCTCTCGGCGCGGTGGGTCAATGTGGTCAATGAACGACTTCCATCAGAAGAGTACTATACGTGGAGAGGCTGACAGCTGGGTCCACAGCCGTAGCAAGCAAGTGCCTCCTTATTACACGGAAAATAATGATTCCTCCACCTAACAACAGGGACCCACCGGACGGGCCACCATATTTTGCGAAAAAACATTTCCCCCTGACTGTTGGGACCCACCAGCTACATCTTCGCACACAAGGAAGTGCCTGACAGTCAGGACCCACCTGGTCGAAGCGTACGTAGCGTTGCTATTTTGGCCGCGAACGTGTACGTACACACTGGTCGATCGGTCTGTGTACAGGCTGCAATGATGAACTGTGGCCGTGCAAGGAAGGGCACGTGTCGTAGTATAGGAGCGCCTGTGTCGTAGTAGAGGCATGCACATAGCATGTACACTTACATACAAACAGGGTGCAAGAAAGAAAATACGGCCACGTACGTATATACGGGAGGGGTCTCGAACGCCTACTCGCACATACGTACGGCCAGGGCTCGTGTACATGGCTGGGTCGGAATGGAGAAATTGCGTCATCATCATGTTCATCGGGAGGCAACAGAATGCGTCGTGTTCATTCGGAGGCAATGGAATATGTTGTGTTCATCGGGAGCCAACCGGCTTGGATAGAACAGCCGATTGAAACAAGGCCTGGCGTACCACAGAATGGAGGAAACGCCTCGTGTTCGACCGGCCACGGTGGAAACAGGATCCTCTTCATCGGGAGGGTCTAGCGTACCGCAAAATGGAGGAAACAAAATTCTCTTGGACCTCCTACGGTCGAAACAGGGTCCTGTTGATCGGAAGGGATGTGGCGTACCGCAAAACGAAGGAAACGGACTTGTGTTGGAGCCCTACGGTCGAAACGAGGGTCCTATTCATCAGGAGGGGTGTGGCGTCCTGCAAAACGGAACTCCACAGGATACTGTCCATCTCCATCATCGACCTCCTCTAGCGTCCACCTGCGACTGTTCATCCACGGGCTCCTGTTCATCCAGTCTCCACCGCTCCTCCACCGGCTACTATTCAACCAACCCTCTCCACGGGGTCCTATTCAACCACCCCTCCACAGGCTACTGTTCATCCAGCCCTCCATCGGCTACTGTTCAACCAGCCCTCCACGGGGTCCTGTTCATCCAGCCCTCCACGAGGTCCTGTTCATCCACCCCCAACCGGCTCGATTGGGGTCCTGTTCATCCAGCGACAACGACCTCTACTACCACGGGGTCCTGTTCATCCAACCCCCCACAGGGAATAGTTCACCCTCCCCCCCAACAACACCCACTGTTCATCTAGAGGAAGCATCGACTGGCTTCAGTTAGCAGCAGTAGCGAAAGAACCGCTCGATCGGGTTCAGTTGACACCCATCAATCGATCGCTCGGGTTCAGTAACGCGTAGCCTGCAGTGCAATCAATCGGGTTCAGTAGGAGAACACCTTTCTCGGGTTCAGTTAGAGCCTAATGCCTCGCACCCACACGCATGTACATGACAAGAGAAACATGCATCGCTCGGCCCCGACCACCCACAGTAACTGGGAACTCCCCGATATTTTCCTCGCCCTCGCTTCTACCACGGTTTTTCTGTCATGCATGGCCCAAAGAATGTCACGCACCTGCGTCTTCCGCCCGCCCTAGACAAAAATCCCATTTTCTGTGATGATTTTTTGTCGTAGAAGTAGGAGCCCACCACATCTATGATGATACCGGGTTTTGTCACAATTATCGTCATAGAAGTGTCATAAGCATGACAAAAAAATTCGTTCAGCCCAAAATACTGCGATATGACCAAGGTGTTAAACTGTGGAGGGGGGCACCGCACACGGCTAAGAGATTGTCTGTTGTCCGTTTGGGGTGCCCCTACCCACATGTGTGCGAAGCATGTTGGTAGAACCAGTCTCAAGAACACGGTCATGTAATGTCGGTCCAGGCCGCTTCATCCAACAATACCGCCGAATCAAAGTAAGATGTTGGTCATAAGCAGTATGACTATTATTGCCCATAACTCTTTGTGTTCTACTCGTGCATATATCATCTACACATAGACCTGGCTCGGATGCCACTGTTGGGGAACGTAGTATTTCAAAAAATTCCTACGATCACACAAGATCTAACTAGGGGATGCATAGCAATGAGAGGGGAGAGTGTGTCCACATACCCTCGTAGACCGAAAGCGGAAGCGTTTAGTAACGTGGTTGATGTAGTCGAACATATTCACGATCCAACCGATCCATGTACTGAATGTACGGCACTTCCGTGTTCAACACACGTTCAGCCCGATGACGTCCCTCAAGCTCTTGATCTAGTTGAGGATGAGGGAGAGTTCCGTCAGCACGACAGCGTGGCGGCAATGATGATGAAGTTACCGGTGCAGGGCTTCACCTGAGCACTACGACGATATGACTGAGATGTTAAACTGTGGAGGGGGGCACCACACACGACTAAGAGATTGTCTGTTGTCACTTTGGGGTGCCCCCTGCCCACGTCTATAAAGGAGGGGGGAGAGGCCGACGGCCAGCAGGGGTGCACCATGGGGGGAGTCCTACTTGGACTCCTAGTCCAAGTAGGATTCCCCCCCCCCTTTTTTCCTTTCTTCCACCGGAGGGAATAGGAAGAGAGGGAGAGGGAAAGGGAAGGGGGCGCCGCCCCCTCCTCCTTGTCCTATTCGAACTCCCAAGGAGGGGGCACGCAGCCACCCCCCGCGGGCTTCCCTCTCTCTCCCTTAGACCCTTATTGGCCCAATACTTACCCGGGGGGTTCCGGTAACCCCTCGGTACTCCGAAAAAATACTCGAATCACTCGGAACCATTCTGATGTCCGAATATAACCTTCCAATATATGAATCTTTACCTCTCGACCATTTCGATACTCCTCGTCATATCCATGATCTCATCCGGGACTCCGAACAAACTTCGGTCATCAAATCACATAACTCATAATACAAATAGTCATCAAACATTATGCGTGCGGACCCTATGGGTTCAAGAACTATGTAGACATGACCGATACACATCTTCGGTCAATAACCAATAGCGGAACCTGGATGCTCATATTGGCTCCTACATGTTCTACAAAGATCTTTATCGGTCAACCCGCATAACAACATACATCATTCCCTTTGTCATTGGTATGTTACTTGCCCGAGATTCGATCCTCGGTATCATCGTACCTAGTTCAATCTCGTTACCGGCAAGTCTCTTTACTCGTTCCGTAATGCATCATCTTGTAACTAACTCATTAGTCACATTTCTTGCAAGGATTATAGTGATGTGCATTACCGAGAGGGCCCACAGATACCTCTCTGATACTTGGAGTGACAAATCCTAATCTCGATCTATGCCAACTGAACAAACACCATCGGAGACACCTGTAGAGCATCTTTATAATCACCCAGTTACGTTGTCACGTTTTATAGAACACAAAGTGTTCCTCTGGTATTCGGGAGTTGCATAATCTCATAGTCAGAGGAATATGTATAAGTCATGAAGAAAGCAATAGCAATAAAACTAAACGATCATAATGCCAAGCTAATGGATGGGTCTTGTCCATCACATCATTCTCTAATGATGTGATCCCGTTCATCAAATGACAACACATGTTTATGGTCAGGAAACTTAACCATCCTTGATTAATGAGCTAGTCAAGTAGAGGCATACTAGGGACGCTCTGTTTGTCTATGTATTCACACATGTACTAAGTTTCTGTTTAATACAATTCTAGCATGAATAATAAACATTTATCATGATATAAGGAAATATACAAAATAACTTTATTATTGCCTCTAGGGCATATTTTCTTCAGTCTCCCACTTGCACCAGAGTCAATAATCTAGATTACATAGTAATGATTCTAACACCCATGGAGTCTTGGTGCTAATCATGTTTTGCTCATGAGAGAGGCTTAGTCAACGGGTCTGCAACATTCAGATACGTATGTATCTTGCAAATCTCTATGTCTCCCTCGTTGTCTTGATCGCAGATGGAATTGAAGCGTCTCTTGATGTGTTTGGTTCTCTTGTGAAATCCGGATTCCTTCGCCAAGGCAATTGTTCTAGTATTGTCACAAAATATTGTCATTGGACCCGATGCACTAGGTATTACACCTAGATCGGATATGAACTCCTTCATCCATACTCCTTCATTTGCTGCTTCCGAAGCAGCTATGTACTCCGCTTCACACGTAGATCCCGCCACGACGCTCTGCTTGGAACTGCACCAACTGCTAGCTCCACCATTCAATATAAATACGTATCCGGTTTGTGACTTAGAGTCATCCGGATCAGTGTCAAAGCTTGCGTCGATGTACCCATTTACGACAAGCTCTTTGTCAGCTCCATTAACGAGAAACATATCCTTAGTCCTTTTCAGGTATTTCAGGATGTTCTTGACCGTTGTCCAGTGATCCACTCCTGGATTACTTTGGTACCTCCCTGCTAAACTTATAGCAAGGCACACATCAGGTCTGGTACACAGCATTGCATACATGATAGAACCTATGGCTGAGGCATAGGGAATGACTTTCATTTTCTCTCTATCTTCTGCACTGGTCGGGCATTGAGTCTGACTCAACTTCACACCTTGTAACACAGGCAAGAACGCTTTCTTTGACTGATCCATTTTGAACTTCTTCAAAACTTTATCAAGGTATGCGCTTTGTGAATGTCCAATTAGGCATCTTGATCTATCTCTATAGATCTTGATG
This sequence comes from Triticum dicoccoides, assembly GCF_002162155.2. Lineage (NCBI taxonomy): Eukaryota > Viridiplantae > Streptophyta > Magnoliopsida > Poales > Poaceae > Triticum > Triticum dicoccoides. The sequence goes on along the minus strand of NC_041392.1, from coordinate 424,246,407 downwards.
CCCAATATATAAGCAGGTTCACCGAGGTCTTTCATTGAAAAATTCTTACTCAAGTATCCTTTTATGCTATTCAGAAATTCTGTATTATTTCCAATCAACAATATGTCATCCACATATAATATTAGAAATGCTACAGAGCCCCCACTCACTTTCTTGTAAATACAGGCTTCTCCAAAAGTCTATATAAAACCATATAATATTAGAAATGCTACAGAGCCCCCACTCACTATCAAAGCGTATATTCCAACTCCGAGAGGCTTGCATGAGTCCATAAATGGATCGCTGGAGCTTGCACACTTTGTTAGCACCTTTAGGATCGACAAAACCTTCTGGTTGCATTATATACAACTCTTCTTTAAGATGTCTAGTAAGGAATGCAGTTTTGACATCCATTTGCCAAATTTCATAATCATAAAATGCGGCAATTGCTAACATGATCTGGACAGACTTAAGCACGAGTGAGAAGGTCTCATTGTAGTCAACTCCTTGAACTTGTCAAAAACCTTTCGCAACAAGTCAAGTTTTGTAGACAATAACATTACCGTCAGCGTCAGTCTTCTTCTTGAAGATCCATTTATTCTCTCTTGCCGATCATCGGGCAAGTGAACCAAAGTCCACACTTTGTTCTCATACATGGACCCCATCTCAGATTTCATGGCCTCAATCCATTTCGCGGAATCTGGGCTCATCATCGCTTCCTCATAGGTTGTTGGTTTGTCATGGTCTAGTAACATGAACTCCAGAACATGATTACCGTACCACTCTGGTGCGGATCATACTCTGGTTGATCTAAGAGGTTCGGTAGTAACTTGATCTGAAGTTTCGTGATCATCATCATTAGCCTCCTCACTAATCGGTGTAGGAAACACTGGAACTGATTTCTGTGATGAACTACTTTCCAATTCGGGAGAAGGTACAATTAACTCATCAAGTTTTGTCGGAGTAATGGGACAGGGTAGCCTAACCCGAGTCCCGGAACCTTTCAGGACATCGGGCCGGCCGCGCCCCTCAAGGGGTCAAGATGAAGCGCCGCCTTCTGGTGGCCGGCTGGCCGAACAATCGACTACTAGAAGGCTGCCATGCTCAGGAAGGCGGCACCAAGACAGGCCGACTCCTGGCAGGCGGCCTCCAGAGAGGCTGGCTCCTAGCAGTCGGCCCATTGTGCCCTCAAAGTCTACACCCCCATTAAAGAAGACAGGACGGGGAGAGGAAACAGTGTAACCCATCCTCCCCACGAATCTGGGGCCGGGCGTGTCCACAATGCCTCATACCAGCGGAGATCTCCGCTCGGCGCGGCACTGTTGCCACTTCGCGCTCGACGTCACTACTGACAGGCAAAGCCCTGCTCCCACAACTGCCTGTCGGTACGGCCCAAGGATGGTGGGCCCTACCGGTCAGCGAGAGCCCGGAAGACGATGGGAGCTACACCACTCAGATCCGAGGGAGGCCGGCTCCTAGCAGCCGGCCCAGTCCTCCCTTGGAGGCCCACGCACCATTAACCAGATAAGATGTAGAATGGCTACATTGATCTCCCACCAGGCGGCGGGACTGTAGCCACGCCTCCCCGACCAAGCACACGTCATTAGCGCATGGCTACAGTGATCCATAGCCGGCAGGACCCGCGAGCGGCGGATGCGGCTTGTCGGCTTCGTACTAGACCAGCCGGCGGGGCCCACCAGGCGGCGGGCCCCAACAGTCGGCGGAGAAGCCGGCGGCCAAAGAGACTGACGGTCGGGCCCTACGCCCGGCCAGATTACCATTGAACCCCTGGGGGGTAGGCCTATATAAACCCCCTAGGGCACCCATGCAAAGGGTTCCCACCCGGTTAGGACTAGATTCATACCTAGGGGAGGAGAGAGCAAGCCTTGCCTTCTCCCACCTCTAGCATACAACTCGAGGAGCACCATTGTACTCACTTGTGCCTTAGTGATCGTGCGGAGACCCCGCAGAGCAGGACTAGGGGTGTTATCTCCTAGGAGAGCCTCGAACCTGGGTAAAGTTCCTCGGCGTACGTGTCTACGCCTCATCCCGCTTCCAGGCACCGGCGACATTCTACTCGCTCCCACCATGATAAGCCATCCATTGGCATATGTCGCACCCAACCCCCGACATTTGGCGCCCACCGTGGGGCGAGGTGCACCGACGTACGGAGACCTGTTCTGGACGGGAACCCTTTTCCTCCCTGGCGAGCATAGCCAGCCTGGCACGCCAGGCAGAGTCTGTGCCGACGCGCTGCATGGTGCGGAGCTCGCCTGCGCGGCGAGCTGCCTCGCCGACCTTGTTGGCGAGGTTCGCCTCTCCGATGAGCCAGCGTCCGATGCGGGCAATGATGGCCCTGAGAGACGCCTCGTCAGCCTCCTCGATCAGCTTCACGTAGTCAGCGAGCCTGCTGCGGACTTGGAGTAAGTTGGCTCCACCGACCCGATGCTTGTCGATTCTGACACTGCGTCGCTTGACGCGTTCCCCACTAATGTGGTGGTCTACGACGAGCCGCCTCCTCGAGCAGAGAGCGGCGAAAGCGCCATCACGGAGGTGCTTGTCATCGGCCACAGTGAGCACTCTAGCGGAGGTGCTCACGATCCGCTCAACGCGACACTGCAAGACCTGACGACGCCCATCCCAGAAGACGCCGACGCCGAGATGTTGGAAGCACGCCTCCTCCAGCTTGTCGAGGGCGCCAAGAAGTTGGCTAGCATGAGACGCCTGTCGGAAGCCTACCGGCGCGAGATGGACCGCGCTGTGGGCGGCACGCCGGCTCCTGCAGGGCCTAGCCGCCTTGGCGCGCTCCAACAGCGCGGCGTGGCCATCGCCAACCTGCTTGGGGCAGATCGCCCAGTCTACGCCACGCCCGTGGAAAATATCCGAGCTTCCCAGGCGGCAATAGAAGAGCTAGACAAGTTCGAGGACGAAGAACGTCGCCAGATGGCAGAGCGCGTCCAGCAGCTCCTCGATGTGGCTGCTGAGCAGCACGAGGCCGGCTGCCGCATTGAGGCGCCACAAAGGCAAAACGATGATCCGCCTCCCTACTGAGATCAAGGCGCATCATCTCGAACGCTGACTGGTGACGTCCACGGAAGAAGAGACAAGGAGCCGGCTGCCAGCCGCAGCCGGACTCGCATCACCATTGAGCGTGACCAAGACGGCCGCCCAAGAGGAGTGGAACGACCGGATGACTGTCCGCCTCCTCCCCTTGAAGGGAAAGGCGCATCACCCCGCCGCCTATTGATCACCCGACACTCGGCAACCGCCTTGGCCGCCGAGAGGGAGTCGGATAGAACGATGCCCGCCACCGGATCGACTATCTCCACCGGTCCTTGGTGCTAGAAGAGGAGGATGAATTGGGTCCCCCCTGTTTCGGCCCCCGCATTCGAGACGAGCCCTTCCCCAAAAGGTTCACGCTCCCGAGAGACACGCCCAAATGCACCATCTCCATGAAGTCGGAGGACTGGCTGGTCGACTACTCCACAGCCATCAGCAAAGAAAACAGCAACAAGCGCATTGCCGTGAAGTACGTTCCGCTCATGCTCCAGGGCACAACCCAGATGTGGCTGAATAGTTTGAAGCCCCGCAACATCAACAGCTGGGTCGACTTCACTGAAGCCTTCATCCGCAACTTCACCAGGACGTATAAGCGGCCGCCCAAGCCTCGCCAGCTCTCCTTGTGCGTACAAGGCCCCAACGAGTCGACCCGTGACTACCTCACGCGCTGGGCCGAGCTCCGCGACTCTTGCAAAGGCGTGCACAAGGTGCAGGCTATCGATTACTTCATCGCTGGATGCCGAGAGGGCACCCTCCTCAAGCACCGACTCCTCTGCGACGAGCTGCTGATCATAGCAGATAAATATGCCACGGCCAGCTACTCCATGAAGGCAGAAATCCAAGTTGATGCGTCTGGCAAAGTAGCCCCTCAAGCTCCTTGAACCCCGGCTGGCCACACCAGTCGGTGCCAGCAACCAAGCGACAACAAGCGCAAGGCCATACAACCGGCTTCCATAAGACGTCACGTGGCGACAGTCGAAGACAAGCTACCGGAGGGGCAGCCTCCGTCCAAGCACCCGAAGGGCGGCAAGCACTCTTGACGCACCCTGTAAATTCCATAGTGGTGCGAAGCCGTCCAACCATACCACTCGGAAATGCCATTGGCTCAACAAGATCGCCAAGGCAGACGACCTTCAGCCTCCTCCTCCTGCTGGGCAGCCGCCCCTCCGTCTCAGTAGCCGGCCGTTCGACCAGTCGGAGCCATACAAGACGAATACCCTGAAGAGCACGGATCTTATGTCATGTTCACCAGTGTGGCCGACGATAGGCACAGCAGACGGCAACGACAGCAAGAAGTGAATGCAGTAGCATCAGAGTCCCTCGAGTTCATGCATTGATCTGAAAAGCCCATCAACTGCAGAAAAGCCGACCACCCGGAGGTGATGCCCAATCCCGGTTCCTATGCCCTAGTTCTGGATGCCACCTTTGCCACTGATAGGCGAGCTGCTCAGTTTTCCTGAGTTCTGATAGATGGCGGCAGTAGCATCAACATTCTGTACAAAGATACCATGGAGAAGTTAGGAATCAGACAATGACAGCTTCATCTCAATCGAACTGTATTCCATGGCATAGTTCCTGGCCTTTCCTGCTCACCAATCGGCAAGATCCAGATAGACGTCCTCTTTGGAGACAAGGATCACTTCCGACGAGAGCTAGTCTAGTACGAGGTGGTGGAGCTCGAGAGCCCATACCATGCACTTCTTGGCCGACCTGCACTGGCCAAGTTCATGGCGGTCCCCCACTACGCTTACCTCAAGATGAAGATGACGAGTTCTAAGGGAATTTTGACCATAGTCGGGGATTACAAGAAGTCATCCGCTTGTGCGGCTGAGAGCAGCCGGCTGGCCGAGTCCATCGTGATCACGGCCGAGAAGCGGCTCCTTGACCGAGTTGTGGCAATGGCGGGCAAGCAGCCGGACATGCCACCCCACCGCAAGGAGTCGGAAGCCAAGGGCTCGTTCAAGCCGGCCAAGGAGACAAAGAAGATACCCTTGGACCTGGAGCACCCGGAGAAGTATGCTGTCATAGGTGCAAACCTCAACAGCAAATAGGAAGGCGAGCTCATCGATTTCCTCCATGAGAATTAGGACATCTTCGCATGGTCACCTAAAGACATGCCGGGTGTTCCGATGAATTTCGCCAAGCACAAGTTACATGTCCGGTCTGATGCCAAGCCAGTCAGACAGCCCTTGTGCCGCCTATCAGAGGAGAAGAGAAGAGTCGTCGGAGAAGAGATAGCCCGGCTGCTGGCAGCCGGCTTCATCATGGAAGTGTTCTTTCCAGAGTGGCTGGCCAACCCAGTCCTTGTGCTGAAGAAAAACAAGCAGTGGCGCATGTGTATTGATTACACTAGCCTCAACAAAGCCTGCCCAAAAGACCCGTTTGCTTTGCCGAGGATTGACCAATTGATAGACTCCACAGCCGGATGCGAGCTGTTGAGTTTCTTGGATGCATACTCAGGGTATCACCAGATCAAGCTGAATCCGACCGACCGGCTGAAGACCGCCTTCATCACGCCATTTGGAGCCTTCTGCTACTTAACCATGACATTCGGCTTGAGGAATGCCGGCGCCACGTTTCAACGTTGCATGCAGAAGTGCCTCCTCAAGCAACTCGGCAGGAACGCCCACGTGTATGTGGATGATGTTGTGGTGAAGACGGAGAAGCGTGGAACGCTGCTAGAAGACCTCAAAGAGACCTTTGAGAACCTGCGCCGATTTCAAATTAAGCTCAACCCGGAGAAATGCATCTTCGGAGTACCAGCCGGCCAGCTTCTTGGCTTCCTGGTCTCAGAGCGCGGCATAGAGTGCAACCCTATGAAGATCAAGGCCATCGAGAGGATGGAAGTTCCCACTCGACTGCTGGACGTACAAAAGTTCACCGGCTGCTTGGCGTCCATCAGCCATTTCATTAGTCGGCTGGGAGAGAAGGCTCTCCCCCTATACCATCTCATGAAGAAGACCACTTTTTTTGAGTGGAACGATAAGGCGGATGAAGCTTTTCTCCAGCTCAAGAAGATGTTGACTACTCCACCTGTCCTAGCGGCTCCGACTCCTAAGGAGCCCATGCTCCTCTACATCGCCGCCACCAACCGGGTGGTCAGCATAGTCATAGTGGTAGAACGCAAGGAGGAAGGCAAGGCACTACCAGTCCAGAGACCGATGTATTACCTGAGCGAAGTGCTGTCAGCCTCCAAGCAAAACTACCCCCACTATCAGAAGATGTGCTACGGCGTGCACTTTGCCGCCAAGAAATTGAAGCCTTACTTTCAAGAGCACCCAATCACTGTTATCTGCACTGCTCCGCTCGCCGAGATCATTGGAAGCCGAGATGCCTCCGGCTGGGTGGTCAAATGGGCCATAGATTTGGCCCCCTTCACTATCTACTACCAGCCTCGCACCGCCATCAAGTCACAGGTGCTGGCTGACTTCCTCGTCGACTGGGTCGAGACCCAGTACCTGCCACCGGCGCCGGACTCCACCCATTGGCGGATGCATTTTGATGGTTCCAAGATGCGCACCGGTTTGGGTGCCGGCATCGTCCTCACCTCTACCAAAGGCGACAAGCTCAGATATGTGCTGCAAATCCATTTTCCCGCTTCCAACAACGTCGCTGAATATGAGGCACTCATTCACGGGCTCCGGCTTGCCAAAGAACTCGGCATTCGCCGGATCCTGTGCTATGCTGACTCCGACTTGGTGGTCCAGCAGTCGTCGCGCGACTAGGATGCCAAGGATACAAACATGGCGAGCTATCGCTTCCTCGTACATCAACTCAATGGATATTTTGATGGGTGTGAGTTTCTCCATGTGCCAAGAAACGACAATGAGCAAGCAGACGCCTTGGCGCGAATCGGCTCCACCCGTCAAGCAATACCGACCGGCGTCGCCCTACAACGCCTCCTCAAGCCGTCTGTCAAGCCATCGCCAGAGTCCGATTCTATCTTCATGCTGGCTCCTCCTAAAGCAGTCGGATCCGACTCAAGAGCTCCAGCAGTCGGCACAGGAATTCTGGCAGGCGGCCCGGAGGCCGCGGCAGTCGCACCCGGCCCGTGGACTTCAGAGCCTGGCCCAGGGATTGCAGCAATTGACCCAGGGACTTCAGAGCCCGGCCCAGGGAATGCGGTAGTCGGCCCGGAGACTTCATCGACCCAGCAAGCGGCAACTGACTCCAACCCGCCGCCTCCCGGCCCAACCGCCCTCGTCCAAGTTGCAGGCCTAACAGTTGAAGAAATCGCAGCACCTTCATGGGCCCAGCCCATCCTCAACTTCCTGGTAAACAAAGAGTTGCCGACTAATGAGATCTTAGCCAGGCAAGTGCAACGCCGGGCAGCAGCATACACCATAGTCAGCAGGGAGCTGGTGAGGCGCAGTGTCACCGATGTCTAACAGTGCTGCGTCGAGCCGGAGCAAGGCCAAGCAATCCTCAAAGGCATCCATCAAGGAGAATGCGTCTACCATGCGGCTTCAAGAGCACGTGTCGCCAAGGCTTTTTGCCATGGTTTTTTTCTGGCCAACTGCCTTGGAAGACGCCAAGAGTTTGGTCCAGAAATGCAAAGGGTGCCAGAAGTTTAGTATAAATCCTCATCAGCCGGCTTCTGCACTCAAGACTATTCCCATAGCCTGGCCCTTTGCTGTCTGGGGCCTGTACATGGTGGGACCATTCAAGACAGGAAGAGGTGGCTTGACTCATATGCTTGTCATGGTGGACAAGTTCACCAAGTGGATAGAAGCAAAACCAATCAAAAAGTTGAATGGTCCAACTGATGTGACTTTTGTCTCCGACATCACCATCCGGTACAGCATACCACACAGCATCATCACCGACAACGGCACAAACTTCGCCAAAGGTGCCTTGGCCCGTTTCTGCGCGACGCAGGGCATCCGACTGGACATAGCGTCCGTTGCTCATCCGCAGTCAAACGGCCAGCTGGAGCGAGCAAACGGCCTTATTTTGTCCGGCATCAAGCCCCGACTGGTCGAGCTTTTGGAGCGGTCGGCCGGTTGCTGGCTCGACGAGCTGCCGGCCGTCCTCTGGAGTCTGCGCACAACTCCAAACAAGTCAACCTGCTTCACGCCCTTCTTCCTCGTCTATGGTGCCGAAGCCGTCATCCCAACGGACATAGAATTTGACTCCCCTCGAGTCACCATGTACACCAAGGAGGAGGCGAAAGAAGCTCGTCAAGACGGCGTCGATCTGCTGGAAGTAGGCCGGCTGTTGGCACTCAGCCGGTCTAGCATCTACCAACAAAGCCTGCGCCGATACTACAACCGGCCAGCGAACAGCCGGCCAGCATAAGCTCTCAGCACCTTGGGAAGGCCCCTTCATCATCAGCAAAGTGTTGGGCAATGACTCCTACTACCCGATCGACGCTCAGAAGCCTCGAGCACGCAAGAGGGACGACTCCGGCAAGGAGATGGAGCGGCCATGGAATGCAAATCTCCTTAGAAGATTTTACAGTTGATGCAGTATGTACCACGCTACCTTTTGTCTTAAAGTACGAAGACTTTGGGTCCCCCCAGAAGAGCTCGGGGACTGCCCTCGTTCATCTATATGATAAGAATTATGCCTATGAGTATGTCATTTTCTTTATGCCGCTCGGCACCGGGTCCGACTAGTCGGCCCGGGGACTTGCCGCCTTGTACTATGAGGTGCTTCCTGCAGCCAGACAAGTAATGTGTGGCACTTAAGCCGTCTCCTACCAGAAGCCGCAGCTCGCAGAGCGACTGTCTGGTGGGCAGGAGCAAGGCAGAAAGGGTGTCCACATAAAAATGGCTAAGGACACAAAGCACGTGCATAGTCCAAGCTAGCTTCTCACCTCACCAACCAGTTGCCGAACAGCCGGCCTGCCAGCTTCTACTTAACTTGCTAGAATGTTCTAAAAACGGCTAAGTACTTGCCTTCCCAGAAGTAGCTAAGTACTTGTCCCAGCCAGAGTCCACAGAGCGGCTGTTCGGCTGGCAGGACGGCAACCAAGGGAAGGCGGCAAAAGAGAAAGCCAAAGAGAATCAAGCAAGAAAACATAGAACTCAGAATAATATTTACATAAAAAAGGCCCTTGGCCGATCTTCAAAACACAAGTTTAGGATACACCCCACGGGTGGAATTGTGCAAACTTAACAAGTTCGTCGACACTGATAGACAGGTAAAGCAAAGATAAACTGGCGGCCTAGGAAGCGGCAGAAGGGTTCGGTGGATTGGAGGAATCAGCGGAGCCGGTTGGTGGAGCGGCCGGCTAGTCAGTCTCCACTTGGTCGCCTCTGGCAGCATCCGGCTCGGTTGTGCGTGGCTCGTTGCTTGAGGCGCGGTCGAGCTAGGGCTGGCCGCCCGCTCCGACTTCTGGCGCCTCCTCTTCACCTTCCTCCTCCGCCTCGCCCTCTTCCTAGCTGCTAGAGTCGATCACCTCCGCCAAGTCCTCGCCGTCTTCCGGGTTCAGCCGGAACCAGTCTGGCGGCGCCTCGGTGCCGTCCTCAACCTGCTCCGGGACAAAGATGCCGGTGTCGGTGTACTCGGCGATTGATGTCGCGCACTTGACGAGTTCATCCTGCACGACCGCTAGTTCCTCCTAACCCTCCAGCTGGAACGTGGCTAGCTGGGCTAGACTCAGCCCAGGATACCACGCCTTGATGAACTCCAAGGTCCGAAGCGCTCCAGCCCGGGCCGAGGAGCCCTTCCAGGCCTCAAGACAGCCGGCCGCCACCTCCAACCAGTCGGCAGTAAGACTAGGAGTGCGCGGTGCCGGCATGTCAGGCCACAGGGCGGCGATCGCTTGGGCGCCGACACGCTGAAGCTGGCGCAGCATCCGATGAGCTGGCCGAAGACGAGTCTCGATGCTCAGGATCTGCTCATTAAGGGTCTGGGGGTCATTGGCGGCAATCTGCGCACCGTCCACCCTCCGTCCTTCGCGATCAGCTTCAATGGCCTGGTTGGCGGCATCCGAGTGGCCAGGGAAGAAGTCTGCGAAAACAGAAAGAAAAAAGCCGAAATTAAAGACGAAAAGCCGACTCAACCAACAAGCCGGCAGCTCAAAGATAGAAGAAGAGGGAAGCTCACCATCGACTATGTCCTCGATCGCGTGAAAGCCAGAAGTCAGCATCGCCTCCTTGTCGGTCCAGGCGGAGCGCTCGATCGCAAACTCAGCAAGGAGTCTGGTCTCCTTGTCCTCCGTCTCATCCTGGGCCTTCTTGAGGAGCTCCTTCTATTTCGCCAGTTGAGCGACAAGTCGGTCGCGCCAGTTGAGCGCGGTGTTGGCTTCGCCCATTTGCTGTTGAAGGGTGGCGTTGGCCTCTGCAAAAAGTAGAAAAAGAAAGAGACGACAACAGTCAGCAAAGAAGATGAAGTTGCCAGGAAGACCCGGCCCGACTGCTCAGCAGTCGGCCCAAATCTCGGGGACTACAGCCCGCGGGTGCGCCAGCGCGCCCTCGCAGAGAATGGAGACTTACTCCGGCTCTCTGACAAGTCGGCGGCACGTTGATCCAACTCCTGGACTCTAGAGTTAATGGCGGCCACACGGAGATTGTGATAATCCTGCAGCAAATACATTAGCACTCGGAGCTTGTTAAGTAGAGTTCCGGCCTCCTGCTCAGCAGCCGGCCCGAAACTCGGGGACTACACCCAGTGGGTGCGCCAGCGCGCCCCCACGAAGAACTATAAGAATTAAAAACAAAGGATCAAGATGTGTACCCGGATGGCCTCTCGCGACTCCCTGAACGCCTTATTGCAGAGCTTGAGAGCGTCGGCCTCGGCGCGGAGTTTGGCTTGAACGTCCAGAATCGCCTGGTTCAGAGGGCCCGTTCCGTCTCCCTGCACCCACCCAGTGGGCGCGGCGCTAGTCGCCTCGGTGTCCGGGACCGAGGAGCTTGCGGTGCCGGCCTTCAGTAGGAGCGGCGTCGAGGCCGCCTTCGCAAGCCAGCGGCATAAGGGTGTGTGGACCCCGGGAGTCGGGCCCGCCACCATCTCATGTCCGGCTGGTGGCGCCGGCGGGTCGACTGGCTTCTTGTCTCGCGCCTCCTTAGAAGGAGGTGGCGGGGGCACGATGACATCCTACATGGTGACATCACTGCCGTCCCTTTCCATAATAGGGTGCTCGCCGCCTGCTTCCCCAGTCTGCGCCACGAACTCTAGTGGTGGCGGCGCAGAGTTCAGAGGGACAACAAACACCGCTGACTGGTGATGCACGGCTTCTTCAGCACACTTCTTCGCCGAGTCGACGGCCTCGGCCTTCGCCAGCTTCTTCAAGGTGGCGGCCTCCGCCTTGTCAACTTCCGCCTTCTTCAGGCGGGCGGCTTCCCTCTCCTCGCGCGCCTCCTGCGCATTCCGCTCCGTAGCCTCCCGGAGGTCGGCAGCCGGATCAATCCGCCGGTTGGTGGTGGAAGTCTCCACCGACCTCACAATGGAGGCGGCGGCCGACTTCTCAAGAGAGAGTGGAGCCCTAAAATCAAGAAAGTAAAGCAAAGGAAGTTCAGAAATAATCAATAAGAAGGAAAGCACAAGGGAAAAAAAACTTACGCCGACACCATAGGGGGCGCCTTGGGGAGCTTCTGGTACTTGGTCGCCTTTGCTGCGGCCTCCTTCCGCTTGGTCGCGGCGTTTGGATTCTTGGGCTCCTTCGGCGCACTGCCGAACAAGGCGGCGCCTTGCTTACGCTTGTGCATTCCGCCTCGGGCAGTCGTCTCGCCGGAGGGGCCCGCGTCCGCCTTGCCAGCACCTCGCGCGGGGCGTGGCTCTTCTTCGTCTTCATCGTCATCAGGCTAGGTCTCGATGCCGACTTCTTCGGAGCCTCCTGCCTCGTAAACACCGCCCGTCGCAGTGTCCTCCAAGGCAGCCGCCCCCAAGTCGGGGTCGTCCATGTCGCTCACCGCCCGGTCCGGCTGGTAGTCACCACCCGCCCCTATGAGGGCGGCCGTCGTGTTCGACATGTAGATCTGTTTCGGACAACGGAAGGCCGGCTGATCAAATATCAAAATCAAGACTAGGGCAAGTATCGAAGAGAGAGAATCGGCAAACTTACCACAGGCGGCGGGTCGGCGCGAGAATATTGCCGCTTGCCGAAACTCCAAGCCCCCTCCAACCTAAGGCTGGAGATCTCGTTCACCAAATTCATGACTTCGGCGGCCAGAATCTCCTTGGTGCTCAGCCGGCACGGGTCGCGGTGCCTTCTCATCTGGCTGATCAGGTGCGGCTGGCGTTGGAGCGGGAGAACCCGGCGCTTGACGAAGGCGACCAGCAAGTCAGACGCCCTGAGGCCTTCGGTGTTGATCAGCCCCCGGAGCCGTTGGATGGCGGCGGCGCCGTCTGCCAACACCGGCTTCGTCTTGTAGCCCCAACTAGCCCGGGGCTCGGCAGGCGGGCTGGCTTCGTATGCCGGCAGGTTGAGGAAGTCGGCAACCGGGTCTATGTTCTGCACGTAGAAGTAGGATTGCTGCCACATCTTGACTGACTGCGGCAGTTTGATGATGGGGAAGACGTTTTGTGGCGACGGTCGGCGAACTGCAACGAAGGCACCGCACTGGGCAGCCACCTCCCGGATGGAGGTGCCAAGTTTAGTGTAGAAGAAGGCTCCCCATAGCTCGATGGTGGGGAGAACGCCAAGGTATCCTTCGCACATCGTGACGAAGACGGCCAGGAGCATCACGGTGTTGGGTGTGATGTGATGAGGCTGAAGGTGGTAGAACTCGAGGAATGAGCGAAGGAAGTCGCTCGGCGGCAGCCCGAAGCCCCGGATGAAGTGCGATTGGAAGACGACCCGCTCGCTCTCACCCGGCGCCAGTGAGATATCTCCCTCCGGCGGCACGCGCGCCTTCCTGAGGTCTGCACTGGGGAGACGCCGCGTCTCGCGGAGGAAGGTTATGTGATCCTCATTGACGTTGGATCCGTCCTAGTCTCCTCCTCGCTCGCGCGCCATGGACAGCTCGACGAAGAAATGCGCGGCGAGGAAGCTGAGAGTGGGGCGAAGCGAGGAGGCTCGGGCAAGCGGGCTCGACGAAGACGAACTGTAGCAGCACTCCGGCGTAGATCAGGGAGCGCTGCGGCGATAGGAAGAAGGAGGCAATGACGGGGTGGAGGGGCGCGCGTGCTCCGCCGCTCTCTCTCCTCCCCTACTTATAGCCTGCGGGCTATGAAGCCGAGGGGGTGGGCGGGGGATCGTGGGATTAACAGTGCCCACGACCCCACATTCCCACCTTTATCATGCAAAATTGCTGCGCGCAGTAACTCCACGGGCGAGCGAAACCGCCCACCTCGGCCGCAGCGGATCCGCTTGCGTGTCGAGGCCCGGAGGTGGTGGTCCTAGCCTGGTGAAGCGTCCCATCGCGCGTGTCTGCTCACGGGCTGGCCCGGCCAGCTGGCACCACGTGGTGTGGCCACGACAGGTCGCTGATCGAGAGGCTTAGCCAGCACGCCACCTAGTTCCCGCTGATGCATTTGAAATTCCAGGAAGATACGACTATACATATTCCACTCCCTCCAGACGGCTTCCCGGGAGTCGGACGAGGTTTCTTTCTGAGTACCCGGAGGAGGAAACTGTTGAGGCTCCTCGGCATATCAGCCGCGACGCCTCACCAGCTTCGGGGACTACTGTCGGAGTAATGGGCCACGGGTAGCCTAACCCGAGTCCCGGAACCTTTCAAGACATCAGGCCGGCTGCGCCCCTCAAGGCGTCAAGATGAAGCGCCGCCTTCTGGTGGCCGGCTAGCCGAACAGCCGACTGCTAGAAGGCGGCCATGCTCAGGAAGGCGGCACAAAGACAGGCCGACTCCTGGCAGGCGACCTCCAGAGAGGCCGGCTCCCAGCAGTCGTCCCACGGTGCCCTCAAAGTCTGCACCCCCATTAAAGAAGACAGGACGAGGAGAGGCAACAGTGTAGCCCATCCCCCCATGAATCTGGGGCCAGACTTGGCCAAAGTGCCTCGTACCAGCTGAGATCTCCGCTCGGCGCGGCACTGTTGCCACTTCGCCCTCGACGTCACTACTGACAGGCAAAGCCCTGCTCCCAAGACCGCCTGTCGGTACGGCCCAAGGATGGCGGGCCCTACCGGTCAGCGAGAGCCTGAAAGACGATGGGAGCTACACCAGTCGGATCCGATGGAGGCCGGCTCCCAGCAGCAGACCCAGTCCTCCCTTGGAGGCACACGCACCATTAAGCAGATAAGATGCAGAATGGCTATAGTGATCTCCCACCAGGCGGCGGGACTGTAGCCACACCTCCCCGACCAAGCACGTGTCATTAGCAGCATGGCTAGAATGATCCGTAGCCGGCAGGACCCACGTGGGGCGGAGGCGGCCTGTCGGCTTTGTACTAGACCAGCTGGCGGGGCCCACCAGGCGGCGGGCCCCAGCAGTCAACGGAGAAGCCGGCGGCCAGAGAGACAGACGGCCGGGCCCTATGCCTGGCCGGATTAGCATTGTATCCCTAGGGGGTTAGGCCTATATAAGCCCCTAGGGCACCCATGCAAAGGGTTCCCACCCGGTTTGGACTAGATTCATACCTAGGGGAGGAGAGAGCAAGCCTTGCCTTCTTCCACCTCTAGCATACAGCTCGAGGAGCACCATTGTACTCACTTGCACCTTAGTGATCATGCGGAGACCCCGCAGAGCAGGACTAGGGGTGTTATCTCTTAGGAGAGCCCCGAACCTGGGTAAAGTTTGTCGGCGTACGTGTCTACGCCTCATCCCGCTTCCAAGCACCGCTGACGTTTTACTCGCTCCCACCATGATAAGCCCTCCATTGGCATATGTCACACCCAACCCCCGACAAGTTCTACTTTCCTCCCACTCACTTCTTTCGAGAGAAACTCCTTCTCTAGAAAGGATCCATTATTAGCAATGAATATCTTGCCTTCGGATCTGTGATAGAAGGTGTACCCAACAGTCTCCTTTGGGTATCCTATGAAGACACATTTCTCCGAGTTGAGCTCGAGCTTATCAGGTTGAAGATTTTTCACATAAGCATCGCAACCCCAAACTTTAAGAAATGACATCTTAGGTTTCTTGCTAAACCACAGTTCATATGGTGTCATCTCAACGGATTTAGATGGTGCCCTATTTAACGTGAATGCAGCCGTGTCTAAAGCATAACCCCAAAACAATAGCGGTAAATCAGTAAGAGACATCATAGATCGCACCATATCTAATAAAGTACAGTTACGATGTTCGGACACACCATTATGTCGTGGTGTTCCAGGTGGCATGAGTTGTGAAACTATTCCACATTGTTTTAAATGAAGACCAAACTCATAACTCAAATATTCACCTCCACGATCAGATCATAGAAACTTTATTTTCTTGTTACGATGATTTCCCACTTCACTCTAAAATTCTTTGAACTTTTCAAATGTTTTAGACTTATGTTTCATTAAGTAGATGTACCCATATCTGCTCAAATCATCTGTGAAGGTCAGAAAATAATGATACCCGCTGCGAGCCTCAATACTCATCGGAGCGCATACATCAGTATGTATTATTTCCAATAAGTCAGTTGCTCACTCCGTTGTTCCAGAAAACAGAGTCTTAGTCATCTAGCCCATGAGCCATGGTTTGCAAGCATCAAGTGATTCCAAAACCCCATCAACATGGAGTTTCTTCATGCGCTTTAAACCAATATGACCTAACCGGCGGTGTCACAAATAAGTTGCACTATCATTATTAACTTTGCATCTTTTGGTTTCAATATTATGAATAGGTGTATCACTACGATCGAGATTCAACAAAAATAGACTACTCATCAAGGGTGCTTGATCATAAAATATATTACTCATATAAATAGAACAACCATTATTCTCATATTTAAATGAATAACCGTCTCGCATTAAACAAGATCTAGATATAATGTTCATGCTCAACACTGGCACCAAATAACAATTATTTAGGTCTAAAAGTAATCCCGACAGTAGATGTAGAGGTAGCGTGCTGACGGAGATCTCATCGACTTTGGAACCATTTCCCACGCGCATCGTCACCTTGTCCTTAGCCAATCTTCGTTTAATCCGTAGCCCCTGTTTCGAGTTGCAAATATGAGCAACATAACCAGTATCAAATACCCAGGCGCTACTATGAGCATTAGTAATGTACACATCAATAACATGTATATCAAATATACCTTTCACTTTGACATCCTTGTTATCCGCCAAATACTAGGGGCAGTTCCGGTTCCAGTGACTAGTCCCTTTGCAGTGGAAGAACTCAATATCAGGCTTAGGTCCAGACATGGGCTTCTTCCCTTGAGCAGCAACTGGCTTGATGTTCTTCTTGAAGTTCTCCTTCCCTTTGCCCAACTATTGCTTCCACGACTATCGCTACTGCTTAGTAATAAAGTAAAGCAATTACATGGCGATTTCGTTTCATACAATAAAGCAACAACCATAAGGCTCCTACCAGTTGCCGATAACTTTTACAAAACAGGACCATCCCATACAACAATTTATATCACATCACAACATGGCCTGCAAAAAAAAGTTAGACGTCCTCTACTTTGTTGCTGCAAGTTTTACGTGGCTGCTACGGGCTTCTAGCAAGATACATTCTTACCTAAGCATCAAAACCACAATGATTTTTCATCAAGTGTGTTGTTTTAACCTTCAACAAGGACCTGCCATAGTCAAACTTGATTCGACTAAAGTTGGAGAAACAGACACCCGCTAGGCACCTGTGTGCGAAGCACGTCGGTAGAACCAGTCTCATGAACGCGGTCATGTAATGTCGGTCCAGGTCGCTTCATCCAATAATACCGCCGAATCAAAGTAAGACGTTGGTGGTAAGAAGTATGACTATTATCGCCCACAACTATTTGTGTTCTACTCGTGCATATATCATCTACACATAGAGTTGGCTCAGATGCCACTATTGGGGAAAAATTCCTACGACACGCAAGATCTAACTAGGAGATGCATAGAAATGAGAGGGGAGAGTGTGTACACGTACCCTCTTAGACCGAAAGCGGAAGCATTTAGTAACTCGGTTGGTGTAGTCGAACATCTTCATGATCCAACCGATCCATGTACCGAACGTACGGCACTTCCGTGTTCAGCACACGTTCAGCCCGATGACGTCCCTCGAGCTCTTGATCTAGTTGAGGATGAGGGAGAGTTCCGTCAGGACGATGGCGTGGCGACGGTGATGATGAAGTTACCGATGCAGGGTTTCACCTAAGCACTACGATGATATGACTGAGGTGTTAAACTGTGGAGGGGGGCACCACACATGACTAAGAGATTTTCTGTTGTCACTTTGGGGTGCCCTCTTCCCACGTCTATAAAGGAGGGGGGGAGAGGCCGACGGCCAGCAGGGGCGCGCCGTAGGGGGAGTCCTACTTGGACTCCTAGTCCAAGTAGGATTCACCCCCCTTTTCCTTTCTTCCACCGGAGGGAATAGGAAGGAGAGGGAGAGGGAAAGGGAAGGGGGGCGTGGCCCCTCCTCCTTGTCCTATTCGGACTCCCAAGGAGGGGGGCGCGACCACCCCCCGCGGGCTTCCCTTTCTCTCTCCCCTAGGCCCATGTTGGCCCAATACTTCCCCGGGGGGTTCCGGTAACCCCTCGGTACTCCGGGAAAATACCCGAATCACTCGGAACCATTCTGATGTCCGAATATAACCTTCCAATATTTGAATCTTTACCTCTCGACCATTTCGAGACTCCTCGTCATATCCGTGATCTCATCCGGGACTCCGAACAAACTTCGGTCATCAAATCACATAACTCATAATACAAATCATCATCGAACGTTAAGCGTGCGGACCCTACGGGTTCGAGAACTATGTAGACATGAACGATAAACATCTCCGGTCAATAACCAATGGCAGAACCTAGATGCTCATATTGGCTCCTACATGTTCTACGAAGATCTTTATCGGTCAAACCGCATAACAACATACATCATTCCCTTTGTCATCGGTATGTTACTTTCCCGAGATTCGATCGTCGGTATCATCATACCTAGTTCAATCTCGTTAACGGAAAGTCTGTTTACTCGTTCTGTAATGCATCATCCCATAACTAACTCATTAGTCACATTGCTTGCAAGGCTTATAGTGAAGTGCATTACCGAGAGGGCCCAGAGATACCTCTCCGATACTCGGAGTGACAAATCCTAATCTCGATCGATGCCAACTCAACAAACACCATTGGAGACACCTATAGAGCATCTTTATAATCATGCAGTTACGTTGTGACGTTTGATAGCACACAAAGTGTTCCTCCGGTATTCGGGAGTTGCATAATCTCATACTCAGAGGAATATGTATAAGTCATGAAGAAAGTAATAGCAATAGAACTAAACGATCATAATGCCAAGCTAACAGATGGGTATTGTTCATAGCATTATTCTCTAATGATGTGATCTCGTTCATCAAATGACAACACATGTCTATTGTCAGGAAACTTAACCATCTTTGATTAACGAGCTAGTCAAGTAGAGGCATACTAGGGACACTCTGTTTGTCTATGTATTCACACAGGTACTAAGTTTCCGGTTATACAATTCTTGCATGAATAACAAACATTTATCATGATATAAGGAAATATAAATAACAACTTCATTATTTCCTCTAGGGCATATTTTCTTCAATCTTGCACGGTCACGATAGCCAGGCATGTTAGAGGATAGTTTGCAGTTATGTTGGCAGCAGCATCGGTACCAAGGGCGGGGGAAAAATAGAACCATTTTTCTACTGGTTAAGATGAGGCAGACCAATAGGCAAAGTTCTCGTCCACCGGTGGTTACCGGAATGTTAATAACAATAGTAAAAGGGTCTTCCCGACTGAGTGGTACACTAGGGTGTTTACGTAAGCAGGGAATTATTACTTGTTAGATCATATAGATCAAAACAAGGGTTAAACAGACCAACTGAATGGACATTGTGATTAATAGATTAATCTGGCAATGGAAAGGAAAATGTGATTATACCCAAGTATAAGGAGTATATGTTTCTCAAGGACAAATAAAGCATGATATACATGAAAGGACAACAAATACATATCCATTTAGATAATGGGGCAAGGAGAATCATGATGTTTACCCATACAACAGTGGTTGGATAATTGATCAATAAATAATTAGCATTTCGCTTCCAATGTTCTTTTTGATGATCGAAATACCACAGTCATGCTTCGAGGTTGGAGTTTGGATACACAAAGGGTCGATCAGGATCAGCGTCTAGAATAATTCTTACAATTTCCTCATGGTAGAACGGATAACATTGCTAAACAAGATACTATGGCAATAGGTCCTTCGAGCAGGCGTGCTATACATGACATCACCTTATCGGGTTACATAGAGATCAAAGTTATAATTCTTAGAAAATGTTCCAACCATCACATCTAACCAAGTTTTAGATCTGATTAGTGTCGGGATACCTGAGACTCAGGATGTCTGATAAGAAAAGGGTGGAACAAAAATTCATGCGAAGATGTTGCAAGATTCTTGGGAAATGTAATATGGAAGCAAGATCCAAAACAAGAGTTCATCATTAACCATGGAGGAGATGAGGAGTGTCGCTGATGGGCATTAGCGACAACTTATCGAGATTTCCAAAAAGATGGATTTCCACAATTATGTGATAAGGTAATAGCATTGTGCATACCAAAGTATATAATGAGGTATGTTTGAGGAGAACATCCACCATTAAGCATTAATCAAAAGTGCACTTGGAATTATGGACTAAGTAGCACGATCAATGTTAGAATGATGATTCAATAACCAACAAACTGGGAATGTAACTAATGACCATTAACTTCAAAGCAATAGGGTTGCTAGAAGTTTTGAATTCGCACATCATAGTTCATTTGTTGGTATTCCGATTAGAAACAACACGGGGACCACGAAATGAATGGTGATGGCGAGAAACATCGCTATATCAAGAATTCATAAGAGGTGGTGAGATTCTCATGAAATTCTTGACATAAAAGATGGTAATACTCCCAGGTAGAACATAACATCAGCTGGATAGCAACCAACTCAAGGTACAACACAGAACTTGAATGCGTTTGCATCAGACGAAAGGCAAGGATGTTCTCGAGGACAACACAAATTATCAAGGGACAAGGATGGTACTTTTCATCATGAATTCGACTGACCTATCGGAAGAAGTCAAAATGTTGCAATGTTCATGACACATTTTGTCGAGAGTTTTCATGAAGATGTAATTGATCAGTAAGATGATCAAAGCAGATGTAATGGTAAAGCTAAAAGGCAATGGAACCGCGGATGTGACACAAGCTCATATTACATCATGTAGTGTAAGCAAAATGATACAATTGATGAAAGTTTGGCACGAGCTAAGCTCATTGTCAGAAATGTGCACCAGGAACAAGGACCAGGTAGCACAGTTAAAATTAGCATGAAAATGATGTAGCCGATCCAGCTAGGAATGGCATCATGGAGCATTAAAATTCCCAGCAACAAAGTACTAGGAGTACTAAATCATAATGCGAATTCGAGTCACTTGTCAGAGTTCTCGAGTGACGGGCAATGCAAACCTGCGAAGTGGCTAAAACGATGAGAAGTATTATTCCAATAAGAATTCGTAAGATGCAGTGCAATGGCACAATATCCTCGAGATTCCAGAGGGTAATACTCGAAGATAGAACAAAATAGAAGATGAACTAGGTCATCTATCTGTGGATGACAGATGCTTTAACCTTGTCAAAAAATGGACGAGGCACGGGGATGGAGTTCAAATGAGGTCAACATGGTCAGGACCATAACTGCATGGAATCAAGTTAAGGAAACTTGTAAGGATTATACAAATGAATAAATATTTTGCAAGAAGCTTCCATAATGGTCTACAACATTTCCATAGGCATGAACACAAAGTTCAAGGTCGACTCCCACTTCTTTAACACATAACCTTTTATTTACTTCTCACTTTTGATGAAGTTGTACTATTGAAATTTTATCCGGCGTAACACTAGTAGAGTGTGACCCTATGAAAACTTTCGAGTTCACACCGATTAGGGAAGGCATAGGTTCGACCCATTAGGGCACCTTAGGAACATAGACCACAAACTTCAAGAGTAAATAACACAAGCTCGATAGTAGAGCATGGTTGGCAAAATAAGAGGATACAATTTACCAAAGGCTTATGTATCAAGGGAAGAACTCACAAGTATTTTGAATGTGAAGGAAACTGTCAGATAATAACCTAGCAATGGGTCTAACGGTCCACAATGGGGCTGATGTGAGTATTGGTCCTTAATCAGAGGAAGAAAGAATGCAAATGCATCAGATTATGGAAACATCTGAATAATTCGATGCTTAAATACAAAGAAATTATGATTTCCAGATTGGTGTATCAAAATCAAATGCTCTGATTAAGTATGAGTAAGCTGAATAGACTTAGAGGCATAGTCGATGGCAAATTTGTTGGTCGAGATCTACCTCATGTTTAAAATGATGTCTGAACCGGGAGGATGAATTCTTGGATTTGACTGAGGATTGCAAGCATTCACAACATATTGAATCAAGGGACTCAAAATGACAGTGAGAAAGGATGCCAATAAGATTACTGGACATATGGGATTTACCATAATGCAAGCAGGCTAGAATGTCAAGAGCAATAGGTTGTAGAGGATTTTTGGAAGATCGAATAGTATTTCGAAGACTTTTGTGAAACACATGATCACCTATGGATGAACGAATCACCGGTAAGTGTGAGGAATTTTCGTAGGTGTATTCGTGTGACTAGGAGCTGCAAGGCAGTAGACACAAGGGATTTTCAGAACATCGAAGAGTAATTCGAGGCATCTTGTAATAATAAGAGCAACTCAGAATGAATGAATGAACGACAAGTGTATGTATTTTTCCATAGGTATTTGTCGGTGGTAGGGAATTGCCACGGCAGTGGGCACAAGGGTCTTGGGAAAAACATCAACGAATATCTTCAGAATCTTCTGGTGAATCAAGCCATCATCTGGAATGAGGGGCTCTCTGGGAGGAAGTAGTTATGAGAACCTAGAGTTAGAGTTAGTAAAACCTCTAACCTGAAATAGAAGAGAGATCAGAATCTCAGAGTAAAGGAGAAGAATAAAATATCCTAATCCCATCCATTGGCGATGTGGGCCCATTAGCCACACAACAATGTTAGTAAAATAGTTTTTTAAAGACTGGACTCAACTTAGGCCAAGGAGTTGGAAAGGGGCTTCCTATAGGTAGTCGGCTCTGATACCAAATTGTGACGTCCCCGACTCAATCGTACACTGATCATACACGCAAATGCGCACGATCAAGATCAGAGACTCATGAGAAGATATCACAATACAACTCTAGACACAAATTGAAACATAAAGCTTTACATTACAAGCCAAGGCCATGAAAGCTCGAATACGTAAGTCAGCGGAAGCAACAACATCTGAGTACATGCAGAAGATAAATAAGTTTTCCTTAAGAAGGCTAGCAAAACAATGACATCTAGATCAAAAAGGCGCAGGCCTCCTGCCTAGGGCCTCCTAACTATTCCTGGTCTTCGGTGGTCTCCACGTACTAGTACGCTCCGTCGGGATAGTAGTAGTCGCCGGCTGGATCGGCTGGCTCCTGGGCTCCGTCATCTGATCTCAACAATCCGGTAAAGGGGAAAAAGGTAGAAAAGCAACTGTGGGTACTCATCCAAAGTACTCGTAAGACTTACATCAGATCTATGACAAGTATGCACTAGTATCAAAGGGAAGGGGCTGTATCTATGGACTATACTACAGAATCCAGAATAGAATTGAAGGCCTAGCCTATCGAAGACTAGCATCTTGCAGGAACAGAAGACAGTAGAGTAACATATATTATAGTAACAAGTATATTTTAACAACGTCCAGTGATCCTTCCGCTACTCTCTGCGAGAAAGCGATCCCAGAGCTATCATATCCATTTAGTATCTCTAGTATCCAGTTCTAGTTGTAACAAATTGGGATAGAACTCCGGGCGTCTGTTACCGTGGACACGGCTATTCTAATAGATAAAGTTCCCTACAGGGGTGCACCAACTTACCCAACACTCTCGATTAACACACCGTAGTTCTACCTAGGCTCAACTGAGAGGCTAGCATGTCGGTTTACATCATAAATGTGAAGGGGTCATGGGCCAATCATCCTTTTTAATCCTGCAAGTTGCAAGGATGGTCGGGATTAGTCATGGCTACCTCTTTATACAAAGCACGTGCTTACGTGGACCACCAGGGCGCGTACCGCTCAACTGCTGACATCTGTGGAATTTTACGACGTCGAGTGCCCATACTTATTCCCACATGGTGGTTAGTGTGAAATGGCCAGAGGCCTACTCAGATCACATATCCAAATTGTTTGTGCACTAGGAGCATGCAGTGATGATGAGTGATCCTGTCCTCCTATATCGAGGACTTACAACAAGGATCAGGATTATGCCTCTCTAGGATGGTCTGCTTGCCTGGTTGTGCCTTGTGATTATATCACGGGTACCCTCCAGGTCAACCCGACTTCAGTAACTCTCGCGGGTCCCCCTCGGGGTTGACCCAACTTCAACAAGGGACTGCGGTAAAGTCAAGGTATCCATGTGTCCATAACATTAAGGGGGAAATCCAAGCAATCACCCTCGATGTAACCGTCAAGGTGAACTTGGAGGAATCACCCTCGATAGGTTCACACTTGAGGGGCTACATGATAGAGGCATCATCAGAGGTCATGAAAGAGGAATCACCCTCGGTAACCCACAACCAACTAGCTACGCTACAGGGATATCATCAGGAGTGAGGTTGGAGATATCACCCTCAAAACTTGATAGTAGCTCTGTAGAGTCGTACAACTAAGGGGGGTGCATGGTGATGTGTCGGTATCTGCACATCGATCATGCTGATCGAGCCACCGGTAGCAAATGAGGGCAACAAGGACAAGGATGAGGGATCACTGATGGATCACAAACCAACCTATACTAAGCATATAGGATATCAGGTAAAGTAACAACAATAGGTTACAAAAGCAAGCTATGCATCAGAATAGGAGCTACCGAACAACAGTAGCAAATTCTAATGCAAGCATGAGAGAAAAAGAACGCGCGATATAGGAATGATCAAGGGGATTTTGCTTGCTTGGAAGCTCTACAGACAGATACGAGCCCTCGACGGTGAAGTAGTCGATCACCGGATCAACAGTGGTCTCGGGGTCTATCGGAAAAGAAGTAACGGATGGGAACACAACAAATAACAAAACAATCAAATGTATCACGAAGGATGGCATGATGATATGCTATGCTAGGGGTGACCTAATGCAGTACTAGGTGTTGCAGACAGAGCAGGAAAATATCTGGGAATATTTTCCTGGCTTTAGGCATTTATCGGTTAAACGATCCCAAGGGGAAGGTTCCTTGTTTGCAGTGTTGGGCGTATATGACAGGTATATGGACGGTGTATTCGGATTTGTTTTACTTTTTCGAACAAATTTCATATGTAAATTATTTTCAACTGAGTTACGATTATTTTTTAATTATTTTTCAAAGTTTCAAATAATTTCTGAATTATCTAGATTTAACTTAGTTTGAAAAATTAAATAGAAATGGATGGGTGCACCTAGGACAGTACACCTAGCAGCGCATAGAGGGGTTGATAGTGGGCCCTGGGGCTGCTGAGTCAGTAGGTTAACGCTGGCCAGTTGACTAGTCAACTGGGTCAGCGGGGGCCCATAGGCAGCGACCCTGAGGGGGATGCCCCACCATGTTAGCAGCGCTGGAGAGCGAATGAGGAGGCGCGCAGGCGTGGCGGCAACGGGGGCCAGCAGCCGGAGGCAGGCACGGGGAGCGGCGGCCGACGGTACAAGGAAGTAGGGGCGGGGCGCGCGGGGGCTGCGGGTGCGCGCGATCAGCAGGGGGACTAGCGAGCGAGTAGCAATAGCAGCAGTGGATGATACATCTCCAACGTATCTATAATTTTTTATTGTTCCATGCTATTATATTATCAATCTTGGATGTTTTATAATCATTTTATAGTAATTTTATATCATTTTTTGGTACTAACCTATTGACATAGTGCCAAGTGCTAGTTGCTGTTTTTTGCATGTTTTTTACATCATAGATAATCAATACCAAACGGAGTCCAAATGCAACGAAACTTTTTGTGGATTTTTTTGGGACCAGAAGAAAAGCAATGTGCCGAGGGGAGCACAACCAACCAAGGCGCGCCTAGGGGCCCAGGCGCGCCCTGGTGGTTTGTACCCAACTTGGGTGCCCCCCGGACCGCCTCTTTACTCTATAAATACCACAAAATTCCAGAAACCCTGGGGTAGTTGACGAAAATCAGTTCCACCCGCCGCAGAGTCCAGAACCACCAGATCAATCTAGACATCATCACGGAGGGGTTCACCACTTCCATTGGTGCCTCTCCGATGATGCGTGATTAGTTCTTTGTAGACCTTCGGTCCTTAGTTAGTAGCTAGATGGCTTCCTCTCACTTGTTTGATTATCAATACAATGGTCTCTTGGAGATCCATATGATGTAACTCTTTTGCGGTGTGTTTGTTGGGATCCGATGAACTTTGAGTTTATGACCAGATCTATCTCTTTTTATCCATGAAAGTTATTTGAGTTTCTTTGATCTCTTATATGCATGCTCGCTTATAGCCTCCTATTTCTTCTCCGATATTTGGTTTTTTTTGGCCAACTTGATCTATTTATCTTGCAATGGGAAAAGGTGCTTTGTAGTGGGTTTGATCTTACGGTGCTTGATCCCAGTGACAGACGGGGAACCGGCATGTATGCATCGTTGCTACTAAGGATAAAACAATGGGGTCTATTTCTACATAAATAGGTCATGTCTACATCATGCCATCATTCTTATTGCATTACTGCATTTCTCCATGAACTTAATACACTAGATGCATGCTGGATAGCGCTCGATGTGTGGAGTAATAGTAGCATATGCAGGCTGGAGTCGGTCTACTAATCTTGGACGTGATGCCTATGTAAAGATCATTGCCTGGATATTGTCATGAGTATTTGAAATTGTATCAATTGCCCAACAGTAATTCGTTTACCCACCATTTGCTATTTTTCTCGAGAGAAGCCACTAGTGAAACCTACGGCCCCTGGGTCTCTTCTTCATATTATTTGCCTATGCGATCTATTTTCCTTTGCTTTTATTTTCATATCCATTAAAGCAAAAACTACAAATATACAATGCTGAAATTTATTCTTATTTATTTTATTTGCCATTTGATCTATCAATCTACTACAATTTATTCATGTCTGTTTGCCAATTTTTGGCGCCGTTACCCGAAAGGGATTGACAACCCCTTTTATATGTCGGGTTGCAATTATTTGTTATTTGTGTGCAGGTGTTGTTTACGTATTGTTGCTTGGTTCTCCTACTGGTTTGATAACCTTGGTTTCATCACTGAGGGAAATACCTACCATCGCTGTGCTGCATCATCCCTTCCTCTTTGGTGAAATACCAACGTAGCTTCAAGCTGCTATCAAAAGGAATTTCTAGGGCCGTTGTCGGGGAGGATCATCTACGTATACCAGGTTCCTGATCACAAATCTCATCTCCTTGCAATTTACATTATTTTCCATTTTCCTCTCGTTTTCCTCTCCCTCACTTCACGAAAATTTGTCGTTTTATTCGCCCTCTTTTTCGTTCACCATTCTCTTGCCGGATCTGTTTCAGCGTGCGTTCTTGTTTGCGTAGGCATGATGCCTCAAATAAAATAATATGATGTTCCTTACCCCGATATTTTGCTTGAAATTGATAAAAGTACTAAGGAATATATGACTACACAATTTGAGCATAATAAGTATTTTATTGAAGAACTTAAGGAGCACTCTATTGTGCTTGATGCCATAACAAAACAACTTGATGATATTAGTAGAGAAGTTTGCAATCTCCAATCTAAATATGCCTTTGCTGAAAGTTTGCTAGGAAAAATATAGGCACTATGATCGTACTTGAGCATTGGGTGTAGTTAGTATGCGAGTGTGTTTCATGAATGGATCAATGATTGAGCATGATGGGCTCGGGATAGCTTATTTCAGCGTTGATATTTTGAAAGACTTGGTTGCTTGTTCATATGCTTGAGTATTTAATTTATCATGTCAAAACTAGACTATTGCTTTGAATAATATAAAAGTCCAAATGTCCATTCTATAAAGAAAAGAATATGATATGACATGTTAGGCAGCATTCCACATCAAAAATTCTGTTTTTATCATTTACCTTCTCGAGGACGAGCAGGAATTAAGCATGGGGATGCTGATACGTCTCCAACGTATCTATAATTTTGATTGTTCCATGATGTTATATTATCAATCTTGGATGTTTTATAATCATTTTATATCATTTTTTGGTACTAACCTATTGACATAGTGCCAAGTGCCAATTGCTGTTTTTTGCATGTTTATTACATCGCAGATAATTAATACCAAACGGAGTCAAAACGCAGTGAAACTTTTCATGGATTTTTTTGGACCAGAAGACAACCAATGGGCCGAAGAAGCACCTAGGGGCTGTTCCGAGGGGAGCACAACCCACCAGGGTGCGCCTGGGGCCCCAGGCGCGCCCTGGTGGGTTTTGCCCACCTCGGGTGTCCTTCGGACCACCTCTTTACTCTATAAATACCCCAATATTCCAGAAACCCTAGGGGAGTCGACAAAAATCAATTCTAGCCGCCGCAAAGTCCAGAACCACCAGATCCAATCTAGACACCATCACGGAGGGGTTCACCACTTCCATTGGTGCCTCTCCGATGATGCGTGAGTAGTTCTTTGTAGACATTCGGGTCCGTAGTTAGTAGCTAGATGGCTTCCTCTCTCTCGTTTGATTCCCAATACTGTGGTCTCTTGGAGATCCATATGATGGAACTCGTTTGCGGTGTGTTTGTTGGGATCCGATGAACATTGAGTTTATGATCAGATCTATCTCTTTTATCCATGAAAGTTATTTGAGTTTCTTTGATCTCTTATATGCATGATTGTTTATAGCCTCATATTTCTTCTCTGATATTTGGGTTTGTTTGGCCAACTTGATCTATTTATCTTGGAATGGGAGGAGGTGCTTTGTAGTGGGTTCAATCTTACGATGCTTGATCCCAGTGATAGAAGGGGAACCGACACGTATGTATCGTTGCTACTAAGGATAAAATGATGGGGTCTATTTCTACATAAATAGATCTTGTCTACATCATGTCATCGTTCTTATTGCATTACTCCATTTCTCCATGAACTTAATACACTAGATGCATGCTGGATAGCGGTCGATGTGTGGAGTAATAGTATTAGATGCAGACAGGAGTCAGTCTACTAATCTTGGACGTGATGCCTATGTAATGATCATTGCGTGGATATCGTCATGAGTATTTGAAGTCTATCAATTGCCCAACAGTAATTCGTTTACCCACCATTTCTTTTTTTTCTCGAGAGAAGCCACTAGTGAAACCTATGGCCCCCGGGTCTCTTCTTCACATTATTTGCCTTTGCGATCTATTTTCCTTTGCTTTTATTTTCAGATCTATTAAACCAAAAAATGCAAAAATACCTTGCTGCAATTTATTCTTATTTACTTTATTTGGCATTCGATCTATCAATCTACTACAATTTATTCATGTCCGTTTGCCAATTTCTGGCGCCGTAACCGAAAGGGATTGACAACCCCTTTACTACGTTAGGTTGCGAGTAGTTGTTATTTGTGTGTAGGTGTTGTTTACGTATTATTGCTTGGTTCTCCTACTGGTTCGACAACCTTGGTTTCATCACTGAGGGAAGTACCTACCATCGTTGTGGTGCATCATCCCTTCCTCTTTGTGGAAATACTGATGTAGCTTCAAGCCGCTATCAGTGGAGCACAGGAGAAAGCATCAGTGAGCTGTGGGGAGGCCACACGACGGCACGCGCAAGGGGCAGCCAAGGCAGCAGGCACGCGCATAGGGGGTGTAGCAGCGGCATAGAGGGCAACAAATCTAGGTAGCCAAGCGCTCATGCACGACAACAAGGGCAGGGGTGTGCACTTCATGGCCTAGGCGCGGCCACAGGCTACGGAGCCTAGTAAGAGGGCGGCCAGTGCGCGCCAGCGCGGTGCCGGGGCGGAAGGCGCCAGCGTGGCCGTGGGGTGGTGAGCGCATCGATTGGGACGACGTCCAGGATCAGCCATTGGCTGTGATCAGCACCGAGGCCTTATGGTTAACTAGGGAAATGGGGGGCACTAAAGCGCACCTCGAGAACGTCGGTGTGGTCGGACGAGTCGAAGCGGCACGGAGTCGAGGTCCTCATCACCCATGGCGGATAGCAGAGCGGGTTAGCACGGGGCGGCAACTCGAGGACCTGCCTCTCAAGGAGGAGGTAGCGGGCAACTCCTTGAGGTCACGGGGGTGCTGAGGGGGGCAGGCAGGGGCACCGGGGTTTGTTGGTGGAGGAGATCGCACGATGATCGGGGTTAAAGACGATGGCCGATGGCCATGCTCAGTGGATCTTCAGCTCAAATTGGTCCTCGCAGGCGAAGTGGATGACGGAGGTGCATCGCCTAGACATGGTGATGTAGTGGGGGGATGCCGGAGGTCGTGGTGAAGAGCTTGGCCATGGCCACGGCGGTTCGGTTGGGCGTCACAGGGAAAAACGACGTGAGGGCGGAGAGTTAGGGCTAGGGTTCGTGTCTAGGGGGTCGAGTGAGGTCATATGCATCTCCAGGGGGCTCTAGATGGTCGACAGGGTGACATCGAACGCGTGGACGGCCACACGGAGGCCAGGGCATGGTCTCTATACATGAGTTTCAAGGAAACCAAGAGATGGGCTGGGCTGCACTGTAGCACCAGGCTTTAATTCCACAATGTGCTTTATCTTTTATCTTTTTTCTGTCACATAGTTTGGCCTTGGTTTCTTATTTTTCTTAGCTACCAAATGATTTTTTCTCTGGATGAAACTTGCCATATAAATGCTTGGCAATAGTATAGATCTGTACAAAAAGTTTCAAGCCATTTTCTAAATTTAAATATTTTTAGCAATTAAAAAGGTTAAGTAATATGCTGATGATCCATTCTAAATATTGTTAGTGGCATTTTAATAATTCCATATGGGTTGGTTTTCAGCATGACAATTACCTAGTGATTATTTGCAAAATTATGAACACTTTTATTTTAATATCTGAAAAAATAACTTCTACACTCCTATTATGAATTTGAATTTGAGTTGAATTAAATATTTAATTGCATTTTAGTTATGAAAAATATGATGACATGACACATTACGGGAAGATCACTGTAGCTTGATTCTCACGGTGTTACAGATCTCCTCCACTGCAAGAAATCTCATCCCGGGATTTAAGAGGTAGAGTTAAGAGGAAGGAATTGGTTATGAAATCCTAACGAGTCTTTTTGTTCTTGTTACCCTTCTTGAAGAGGTTGATCCATGATCTTTGTCCCTCCATTCATCTGCTTCCTTGCGCCGTGACGAAGTTGTCATCCTTCCTTCGAAGTCTTCATCGTATGTACAAAAGTATAAGGGTGGTATTTTGGGAGAACAGACCTTTGTAAGGTTGATTATCTGGTGGATAACTAAAGGAATGTGGCAGAAAGTATCTCTCGAATTAAAACTTAAGAAAAACATCGATGGCAAAATAGGAAGGTATAATAAGAAGTTTCAAGCAGATAGACAATCCTTCTATGCCTAAAATAGAGTGTGAAATGGGTTGAGAGCAACGAAAAATATTGCATCTGATACTAGAATAGATCATCCCTAGGACAACGGCTTGTGATTTACATACGAAGCCAAGGGCAAAGGATACTTTGGAATCAACGATGTACAAGAGAGTCAGATTCCGATCCTGTGGAACTATGGTTAGTGTGGATTAAAAGTAGAAAGGGTGGTGACATCTTGCACGGTCACGATAGCCAGGCATGTCAGAGGATAGTTTGTCAGTTATGTCAGCAACAACGTAGGTACCAAGTGCGGGGGGGGTGAAGAGAACAATTTTCCTGCTTGTTAAGGCAAGGCGGACCAATAGGAAAAGTTCTCGTCCACTAGTGGTTACCAGAATGTTGACAACAATAGTAATAGGGTCTTCTTGAGAGAGTGGTACACCGGGGTGTTTACATAAGAAGGGAATTATTACTGGTTAGATCATATAGATCGAAAGATGGGTTAAACAGACCAACTAGGGTGTTTACAAAGGGATGTCTTCATTGGACGGAAGCAATGGTGTCCTATTCATTGGCAGCCAACCGGCTGAGTCAAAAGAGAGAAACAACAACTTGTTCACCGAGAGTCAACCAAGTGGGTCGAAATGCGTCTTGTTCGTCGGAAGCCAATCGGCTTGGATGCAACAACCGGAACGGGGGCCTATTCATTGACCCCCACCGGTTGGGGGTCTACCGTAAAATAGAGGAAATAGACTTCTATTCAACTGCCTCTGGTTGAAATGGGGTCCTAGTCATCGGGAGGGGTCTGGCATACCGCAAAACAGAGGAAAACAGACTTCTGTTCAACCGCCTACTATCGAAAGAGGGTCCTGTTCATCAGGAGGGGTCTGGCATACCATAAAACGGAGCAAATAGACTTTTGTTCAACCACCTACGGTCGAAAAGGGGTCCTGTTCATCGGGAGGGGTCTGGCGTACCACAAAACGGAGGAAACAAACTTCTCTTCAACCTCCTACGGGCGAAACAGGGTCCTTCATTGGGAGGGGTGAGACATAGCACAAAACGGGACTCCATGGGCTACAATTCATCATTCTCTACTTCCTCCGGCCTCCACGGGCTATTGTTCATCTACAATTGCTTGCGGCCTCCACGCGGTCCTGTTCATCCACTCCCAACCGGCCGGGGTGTGGCGTATCGCATCACGGCCTCCTCGATCAATTGGGGTCTTGTTCATCTAGCGCCAACCGCCTACACACGGACTATGTACTATTCATCCACAGCCAAACCACCTGCGGGGATGGGGCATACGAGCGAGCGGTAGCAATGGGAGTTGTTCATCCACATCCAATCATCTGGCTAGGTCAACTCACCATGTCTCATGCAAGGGGCTCGATCGATTCGAGTCTCAACTTGTTCTACATACCACGCACACGGCAATAATGGGCATTGTTCATTAAGAGGCAGCCAATCGGCTAGCTAGCTCAAATCACCTATGTCTCATGCGGGGGCTCAATGCAACGCATCGATCGATCAGCTTCAGTAAGTAGTGAGAAGGGATTGGTCGCTCGGGTTTAGTTAGCAGTGAAGGGATCGACCAGCTTCAGTTAGCAGCGAAGGAATTGCTCGGGTTCAGTTAGCAGCAAAGGGATCGATCGGCTTCAGTATGTAGCTAACTAGTGGGATTGATCGCTCATGTTGAGTATGTAGTGTGAGGAATTGATCGATCGCTCAGGTTCAGTAAGTGAATGCTTTGCTCGGGTTTAGTTAGCGAACACAGCTCGTACACACGCACGTGTACGAGAGAAATGCACAAACCACTGCATCTATCGGGCCCGACCACACCCATCGTATACAAAGAACTCCCAAAAGATTTCCTCACCCTGACTTCTACCACGATCTTTTATGTCATGGACAGCCCAAAGAATGTCATGCATGTCACCCTCCAGCCCGCCCAGGACGAAAAGCCCATTTTTTGTCATATTTTTTGTCATAGAAGTATCAGCCCACCACATCTACGATGGTACGTGTTTTTGTCTCAATTATCGTATGGAAGTGTTATATACATGACTAAAAAAGTTTTTGTTCGGGCCATAATGTCTTGGAAGTGTCTTTTTTGTAGTGAAAGTTGTTCCATATGAGTCCACCATATCTACCTATATACAGTATCACCCCGCCATTCCAAGTAAAGTTGCATGTGCCATCTCTAATCAATGAAATAAACATCTATTTTGTGTGTCTATACCGCTCATGGAGTGTGTTTAAATCGTGACGAGAGTTTATTCACTCGTCAATTTTGAGGGAGGCTGATAATAAGGATACCCAATCCCGCTTTATAAAAAAGAACTCCCCCTGTACGGTTGATTGTTGGAGGGCACCCGAGGATTCGGCTAGCCTTGGACTGTGTTGATATCCCACAAGCGTAGTGGGTCAGTTGTAGCCTCTTTCGATAATTTAGAGTGTCGAACCCAATGAGGATCTAAAGGTAGAACAAATATTCCCTCAAGTTCTATCGACCACCGATACAACATTACGCACACTAAACGTTTGCTTTACCTAGAACAAGTATGAAACTAGAAGTACTTTGTAGGTGTGATAGGATAGGTTTGGAAGATAATAAGAGCATGTAAATAAAAACTAGGGGTTGTTTAGATAAAGAAACAACTAAGTTAGTTTCAGTAGAGAGCTTTTTGTCACAAGAAAGTTATTTTGTCCCTAGGCAATCGATAACTAGACCGGTAATAATTATTGCAATTTTATATGAGGGAGAGGCATAAGCTAACATACTTTCTCTTCTTGGATCATATGAACTTATGATTGGAACTCTAGCAAATATACGCAACTACTAAATATAATTAAGGCAAAACCTAACCATAGCATTATAAGGTATCAAGTCCTCTTTATTCCCATACGCAAACAACCTACTTACTCGGGTCTGTGCTTCTGTCAATCACGCCACCCACCATAAGCAAATCATGAACATATTGCAAACCCTACAACGAGGATCCCTCATGCTTGCGCGACACGGAGAGCACCATAGGACAGCACTAATAATAAAACATACAACTCAAACCAATAACGATCATGAATTAACCCATAGGACAAAACGGATCTACTCAAACATTATAGGATAGCCATACATCATTGGGAAATAATATATAGTGTTGAGAAGCATGTTTTAAGTAGAGATTACAGGAGGGAGAAGAGGTGTTACACCGCTGGATAGAGGGGAAGAGAGTTGGTGATGACGGCGGCGAAGTTGTTGGTGTAGATCGCCGTCACGATGATGGCCCCGGCGGTGTTCTGGTGACACCGGGAGAGAGGGAGAGAGAGACAGACAGAGAGAGAAAGAGCCCTCCTTCTTCTTCCTTGACCTCCCCTCTAGATGGGAGAAGGGTTTCCCCTCTGGTCCATGGCCTCCATGATGGCGAAGGGGAGAGAGCCCCACCGAGATTGGATCTCTCTCTCTTTGTTTCCTTCTGTTTTTGCGCTCCCTCTTTCTGGCCTTTCACCGTTTCTTAAATTCTCGGAGATCCGTAACTCCGATTGGGCTGAAATTTTAACATGATTTTATCCGGATATTAGCTTTATGGTAAAGAAGGGCACTAACCTCCTTACGGGGTGGCCACAAGGGCCCAGGTTGCGCCCTACCCCTTGGGGGCGCCCCTGCCTTGTGGCCCCCTCGGGCATCGTCTCGCGTTGATTCCACTTCCCAAAATTCACATCTATTACAAAAAAATCTTTGTAAGTTTTTATCCCGTTTGGACTCCGTTTGATATGGATTTTCTATGAAACAAAAAACATGCAACAAACAAGAACTGACACTAGGCGCTGGATCAATATGTTAGTCCAAGAAAATCATATAAATTGTTGCCAAAAATATGTAAAAGTTGTAAAATATTGGCATGGAACAACAAACAATTATATATACGATGGAGACATATCATGTGTCTGTATGGTTGTGGGGGAGTCAAACCATTTTCTTTTGGGAACCGCCATTGACGTGTTTAGCATGAAAGATATTGACATCCTTTGTCATGACGATGATAGCAAAAGTGCCACACTCAAAATGTATTCATCTCTATTTTAGCTTCGAGCTCTCGCACCGCTGCAAATCTCTGCTTCACTCTGCGAAGGGCCATTCTATTTACTTTCATGTCATTTACTTCTATTGTTGAGTCGTCACCTTCTCATTCAAGCACCAACCTTGAGAGTGTTATTGGCATTTTTTGTTTAACATGCATTGAGTCTAGTTAATGGTGGATGTAAGCATGCCTGGATGTCTTCTACCCTGAATTACATTGTTTAGTCGCTGCTTGAACTTCAGAGGTGCTCTGCATTTATGTTTTGCGGTCTCAAAAATGGCTAGAAAGATATCATACTATCATATTATATCATGGTTATTTTGACAAAGTGTTGTCATTTAAGATGTATTATTATTTCTCGCTAGTTGATTATGTATTGCCCTGAGTAAATATGAGCTCTAAGTGTTATCATTCATATGGTTGGTTCATGACCTTTCCTCAAAACTTGATAGCTAGTTAAGCTTATGTACAACAACAGAAACAAAAAGAGTTTGTAAAAGTTTTTCTTTGTCACTTTCAGTTTATCAGCTAAATTTCTTGAGGAAAAGCAATGAGTTAAGCTTGGGGGAGTTGATACATCTCTAATGTATCTAATTTCCAAACACTTTTGCTCTTGTTTTAGACTCAAATTGCATGGTTTGAATGAGACTAACCCGGACTGATATTGTTTTCAGCAGAACTACCTTGGTGATTTTTTTTGCAGAAATAGAAGTTCTCGGAATTGGACGGAATTTTATGGAGAATTATTTCAGAATATATAAGAAGTTCTGGTGAAAAGATCTAGTAGAGGGGGCCACCACAGAGCCACAAGCTCAGGTGGCGCCCCCTAATACGTCCATTTTTGCATCATTTTTTTCTTATTGTTATTTATAATGTTTTATCCATAATAATGCTTTTTGGAGTAATTCTAATGCCTTTTCTCTCATAATTTGCAAGGAACACACCAAGAGGGAGAATTCCGGCAGCTGGAAATCTGGACCTAAAAAAGCTACGTCAGGCTACCTATTCTGCACAACTCCAAATAAGCTGAAACTTCACAGAGATTTTTGATGGAATATTTAAGAAATATTGGAGCCAATAACCACCAAAGCGGGGCCACCAGGTGGGCACAACCCACCTGGGCGCACCAGGCCCCCCAGGCGCGCCCTGGTGGGTTGTGGCCTTCTCGGCCCACCTCCGGTGGCCATCTTCTGGTATATAAGTGGTTTTGACCTATAAAAATAAGGAGAGAACTTTTGGGACGAAGCGCTGCCGCCTCGAGGCGGAACTTGGGCAGGAGCATTTTTGCACTCCGACGGAGCGATTCCGCCGGGGGAACTTCCCTCCCAGAGGGGGAAATCATCGTCATCATCATCACCACCAACTCTCCCATCTTGGGGAGGGCAATCTCCATCAACATATTCAACAACACCATCTCCTCTAAAACCCTAGTTCATCTCTTGTGTTCAATCTTGTTACCAGAACTATAGATTGGTACTCGTGGGTGACTAGTAGTGTTGATTACATCTTGTCGTTGATTACTATATGGTTTATTTGGTGGAAGATTATATGTTCAGATCCATTAAGCTATTTAATACCCCTCTGATCTTGAGCATGATTTTTATTTGTGAGTAGTTACCTTTGTTCTTGAGGTCACGGGAGAAATCATGTTGCAAGTAATCATGTGAACTTGATATGTGTTTGATATTTTGATAGTATGTATGTTGTTATTCCCTTAGTGGTTTCATGTGAACGTTGACTACATGACACTTCACCATATTTGGGCCTAAGGGAATGCATTGTGGAGTAGGAATTAGATGGTGGGTTGCGAGAGTGACAGAAGCTTAAACCCCAGTTTATGCGCTATTCCGTAAGGAACCGATTGGATCCAAAAGTTTAATGCTATGGTTAGAATTTATTCATAATACTTTTCTCGTAGTTGCGGATGCTTGCAGGAGGGTTAATCATAATTAGGAGGTTTCTTCAAGTAAGAAGAACACCTAAGCACCGGTCCACACACATACCAAATTATCAAAGTAGTGAACACAAATCGAACCAACATGATCAAAGTGACTAGATGAAATTCCCGTGTACCCTCAAGAACGCTTTGCTTATCATAATAGGCCGTTTTGGCATGTCCTTTGCCTCAAAAGGATTGGGCTACCTTGCTGCACTTTTTTTACTATTATCGTTACTTGGTCGTTACAAATTATCTTGCTATCAAACTACTCCGCTACTTACAATTTCAGCACTTGCAGACAATACCTAACCAGAAACTACTTGTCATTTCCTTCTGCTCCTCGTTGGGTTCAATACTCTTACTTATCGAAAAGAGCTACAATTGATCCCCTATACTTGTGGGTCATCACCCCCTAGGGTGCACCACCTGAGCTTGTGGGCCCCTTGGTGCGCTGTTTTCCCTATCTAGAAGTCCATAAGTACCGTCTTCCTGAGGAAAAAATCAGAGAGAGTGTCTCATTGCATTTTACGATAAGGAGCTGCCACCACTTCCTGTTCTTCATTAGGATGCCTAAGTTGGAGTTTGTTCGGGGCTCCGGAGAGCATAAATTGTCGCCGTCATCATCAACAACCCTTCTTAATTAACAACCTCATGATGCTCACCACCGGGAGTGACTAATTTCATCGTAGGAATACTGAACGTAGATGGAGATGGATGAGATTCACCATGTAATCGAGTCAATTTGTTAGGGCTTGATCCCTAGTATCGACTATGTTGTGAGAATTATATTGCTATGACTTTGCTATACTTAATGCTTGTCATTACGGCCCAAGTGCCATGATTTCAGATCTGAACCCTTTATGTTTTCATGAATATATTTTAGTTCTTTATCCTATTTGCAAGTTATATGCACCTGTTATCATCCGGAAACACAGACCCCAAGGTGATAATAATTGGGATACTCTTCGGGGATGACAGTAATTTGAGGAGTTTATGTATTCACTATGTGTTAATGCTTTGTTCCAGTTCTCTATTAAAAGGAGTGCCTTAAGTACCCTTAGATTTCCATTAGGACACCGCTGCCACGGGAGGATAGGACAAAAGATGCCATGCAAGTTTTTATTATAAGGACATATGACTATATACGGAATTATTTCCTATATTTAATTAATGATTTGGAGCTATTGTGTATCGCTCTAGGTTGTGACTACTACATGATGAATTTTATCCAAATATGCATCTCTACTCCATGTATATGCTTTACTCATATTGTCTTTGCTAAGTTACTACTGTTCCTACTATTGTTCCAATTACTACAAAACCGCTATTGCTACTGCTACAATTATTGTTGCTACTGTTACCACTACTATCAAACTATCATACTACTATGCTACTAATACTTTGTTGCAGAGAAATAACTTCTCAGGTGTGGTTGAATTGATAACTCAACAGCTAAGGCTTCTAAATATTCTTTGTCTCCCCTTGTGTCGAATCAATAAATTTGGGTGACATACTACCCTCAAAGATTGTCGCGATCCCTATAATTGTGGGTCATAAGCTCCCCACGCGTAGGCTCTTGGCCTACTCTCTCTAGTCCATGTCCACATCATCGTTGCCACCTGGTGCAGTGTGAGGCCACTGCATGCGTGATGGTGCATTAGAGGATGATCCACCGCCTACGCCAGGCTACCAGAAAGCAAATAGGGACTGCATGTTCCCATTGAGCAGGTGGATTGTGTTGTTAGTCTTACAAAGCTTTGTACGGGTCCCTCCAACCTATTGATGCAACTTCTAAAACTGAGCCTTATGCACCTACTCACCACCATAGCCGTAATGTTGCTATGGTGGTGGAACATAGTGGGGTGCATTTCCCCAGGCACCCTAACCGGGATAAATGCCCTTAGCTGCGGCGTCCCACTCATTTGCTGGCTTGGGTTGAACATCATTCCAAAACCTAATGCATGCATATACTAATTTAACTCCTCAATAGAGAGGAGCCACATCTAACGCGCGGGCATAGAAAAAGCTTGCGGAAGGGGCAAGCATACGGACATGATGTTGGAGCCAGGCATGGGGCACTTGTAAGAGTAATCCCTATGCTCCATGTTGGGCCCAATGAACTGGTATCTAGTCATAACCTTATGGTTAAACTCAGTGGGTCCTGCAACATCCTCAACTCCCTCTAAGTTTAGGCCAAAGT